>NW_019729219.1:1230277-1233957 GCF_002891405.2 Cryptotermes secundus
GCCAGTCATGTCTCATGTATAGTGCTTGGAAACCTAAGGACAATTATGACATGGCGAGCGAGTATTTTGTACTTCAATTTTATGGCTTCATGTCACTCACAAGTCAGTTTGATGTTACGTACATTATTAGCATTACAGAAACCACATATTCCTGCCAGTTTTAATATGTATTTTGTAATCAACAAGTGTGTAACACCGATCTAATTTTCACACTTCTCTGGCCATTATCTCCGTAACCGTTCAACTTTGGACATAGGTGTTTTGGGTTATATCGGCATACTTTACCATAAGGAACACCCTCCCGAAGTTTGGCACATTCCTCCTGGGACACTCTGTATATATATGCGACTATATAACGGAGACTTTCAAATTCAGAGGCTACATACCATCTGCTGTTTCACCAATTCCATTCATTTCCTCTTCAGTTCGGTCCTCAGCTCCCTGCTCGGAGTCCAAGCTGCCCTTCTCCTTAAGCTGTATCAACAGTTGCATGAAATCATTGCGCTTCACGTTATTCTTTTCGCGATATTCAACTGTTTCCTGCACCATTTTCAGGAAATATTTAGAAACATCTGAGTCCAAAGTAGACAATTTTAGCTTATCTAATACAACTGGTGCAATACCTGACAAAATTGCAGTTATTATTCGTTTGACTGATGGGTCGAAAACTTTTCTTCCCCACTGTCTGAATTCCGCGTCTTCGTTCTTCAGGCAGTTGCACTCGATACCGAAAGCACAGGACGAAATTACGTCCGTGCTGAACCTAGCTAGAATGTCCTTAATTTCAATAACCCCTCCCCTTCCCGCAATATTTTCCAGGCAAAGTTTAAGTTCATCTCCACATTCCACAAGTCTCTGGAACATCATTTTCATCTTCCCGGATGTGAAAGTTGGGGTCAGCTTGATCCTAAGGTATCTCCATCTCTTTCCAGGTAATGAAAATAAATGTCCTGACAAAGGGTCTGTTTCTTCATTCATATAGACTCCCCGATCATGGAAAGTAGAGAAATCCTTAACTAGAACATCCTTTATTAAATCAGGGTCTAGGAAGAATAATCCCGGTTTGCTGAAGAAGTATATCCCTCCGTATCTGTGCCCTTCAAGCCTTGTATAAACATCTCTGCAAAAATATGCAAATCCTTTCTGCATCATAGCGACCTCCTTGAAATTTCCAAATGGGAAACACGGTTCGACGTACGGTACATTAAGTTTCTTCCAGTATGTGAATGACCACTTGAAATAGGAGTAAACCACTAAGAGGGCACAAGCTACCAGCACCCCCACATCCAGAAGAAGTGACTCGAACAGGAACCCCATACTTGTCAACAAGACACTGATGAACGCGTAAAGGTCCGGACTGTTGAAAAAATCATTACAATTCAGATTAGAACAGTCTATTGTAAAATATATTTTAACAAAACTGCGATACGTATATACAAGTCCTACTCTGTCCAAAAAGTATCCGACCTTGGGCCGGGGAAAAAAGTTCTGTATCTGGGTGGTTACAATACTACAAATTCCTCAAAGTAGGCTCCTTGTGACTCCACACACTTCGCCCAGCGGTCCTACCATTGCTGGAAGCAATTCTGGAAGGCTTCTTTGGAGTGGCGTGCAGCTGCGCCGTCGCGTTCTGTATGATGTCCTCGTGGCTGTCAAACCGGCAGCCTTTTAGCGGTGTCTTCAATCTCGGGAACAGCCAGAAATCTCAAGGAGCCATGTCAGGAGAGTAGGGAGCCTGGCGAACCTGCGGAATGCCATGCTTGGCCAGGAAACCCTGGATCAGGTGCGATGAATGAGTTGGGTCGTTGTCATGATGCAGCTGCCAGTTGCGTGCGTCCCACAGCTCCGGTCTCTTGCGCCGAACTGCATCACGAAGATGGCGGAGGACTTCTTGGTAGTACTCATTATTGACTGTCTGGCCTAGTGGTGCGTACTCATGATGCACAACACTCCGGTAATCGAATAAAACAGTCAGTATCACCTTCACATTGCTCCGAACCTGTCGTGCTCTTTTGGGCCTCGGGGATGTTGGGTGCCTCCATTGTGACGCCTGGACCTTGGTTTCCGGGTCATATCCGTACACCCACGACTTTTCACCAGTGATCACAGTCTTCAGGAACTCAGAATCCCTGTTGGCGCACTCCAGCATGTCCTGCGCGCCCTCAAGACTGAGTTGATGCTGCTCCGGCGAAAGCAGCTTGGGCACAAAATTTGCCGCCACTCTTCGCGTGCCCAAATCATCAGTTAAAATTGTGTTTGCGGAACCTCTGCTGCTCTCAACCTTGTCAGCAACTTCACGGGTGGCCAAACGACAGTCCTCCATGATCAGTGTCCGCACTTTTTCGATGACATCAGCATTTCGGCTCGTTGACCGTCTCCCGAAACGCTGTTCACTGTCCGCTGTCAAACGGCCATGTTCAAAGCGGTTGAACCACTGTTTAATTTTAGTGACCCCCATTGCATCATCGTCGAAAGCCTGCTGAATTTTGCGAATTGTTTCCACTTCGGTATCCCCAAGTGTCTGACAAAATTTAATGCAGCATCGCTGCTCCAAGCGTTCTGTCATGTTGAGTGAAACGAGAATGCGTCGAACACTTGTTGCAGCACTTCGACATCTGACAGCCACAAACCCATCCGGCAGTGTTGCGAGTCGGCAAAAAATCGCGCATGCGCAAAGTCCCATCTACCACTACGCTCAGTTTCCCCTCCCCTTCGGCCATTACTTACAGCGGAAAAAAATAAAGTCGGATACTTTTCGGACATACGGTATATACAAAACAGTGATGACATATCGTGGTCGTAATACAGGTATATGTCAGTAAATACGGATGCTGTTTGTATGAATTACTTGGCATATTTCGGAAAAGAAATTATATCCTACTGAGTTCATGGACTACAAGTCAGTGACTCTCAAATTTGTCAGACGGCGGCCCGGTAAATTCTTCTTTCTACAAGACGAGGGTCCAATATAATTGATTCCAGGGTCCAATAACGCGCCACGGACCGTCGGTTGAGAAACATTGTAATAAGTAATATGGAAAAAATACTTTCACTCTATAATTGTTCATCTCACCTGCTACTTCATCTGAGACTTAAAAGCGAAGTTAAAAAACTCATCAAAATAGAAGAAAGCTGTCTTCTGGGATGTGGCGCTGTGTAGATATTGTATTGTCTGTCAGAACCTGCTCACGCCTGTTCCTCGCTTGCGGAATTTTCTTCCTTTTTCTTCTACCCTGAAGATGAAGGCAATATATTCCTCCGAAACGTAGGTTAATACAATATCTACACAGCCCCACATCCCAGAAGACATCTTTCTTTGTCGCCACCGCGAGAAAAACCTCATACCTCATCAAAATAGAGTTGAAGAGCACAGGGTATAAATCTTGATATCATTATGTATCATTTCATACCCATGCACATTATATTATATTTATGTAATGTAACGTAATATATGTCGCTATTATAGTGTATTATAAGTGGTACGTGTCTGCCGCTATTTCGCAAGAGGGACAAGCGTAAGTTACTACTGACATGCTCTGTACCTTATGGAGGATTAGTTGAATATTGGTGCGTAAACGCTAACTAACCAAGCTTTACTCGTAAACTTTGTCTCTCTTATAACCCCTTGGCACAGGCCGCTTAGAAAACCACGCTCTTCGGTGTCGTAGTTCAATTGTTGC
>NW_019729219.1:1235199-1245130 GCF_002891405.2 Cryptotermes secundus
ACACCCTTTTCTTGGCTACGACCTTGAAAAGAGGGTTAAACGGTGTTTGCTAGGCAGTGACTGAGTAGTTATCTCGTGGCATCCCAAGGACGCAAACTTAACAGAGGAACAGTGTCTTCTACGTGGTCCGTGCCGAGATAAAATGAAAAGGACAAGTCTATTTTTCAGTCAGTTAATGGTGTGGAATGAACAGTTCGGATAAACAGTACAAAGAATGGATGAGCAACTAACTGATTTTTAAATAAACTGGCAAAAATGGAGCACAGTGGTTAGGAGAGTAGGCAACTTATACTGAAATGTCAAAAGATTCAGTCTAGCTTACGCGTCATCATCATAAATGCGAATATGAATTCTGATATAGCGTAAGACTGCAAATTTTGTTTATTTCCTTCGAGTTTAGACGGATAAGTCAACATAACTGAGTTCGAGGCGACTGAAGCGTACAAAAGATTAGTTCGCACGAGGACGTGTTTTACCAAATCACAAGAATATCAGAAGCCGAAAAAGAAAATATAATGTAAACCATCAAGTCATTACTTATAAACCTCAACAATAAAATTTGTAATTAACACGTTTGTAAAAATTACGGAAATATTCAATAAGATTAAGTGATCCTTAACACACTGGGGACACCGTACTTGGTTCCTACGTAATTTATAATTAAATGTAATACTACCAATATTATGAGTCAAAGATCCAGACTTTATATTATGGAAATAAAATTTCGTATGATTATACAGATGCAATTCCTGCAGAAGTCCACGTAACATTACAATGTTGATGATGGTGACGATGATGTCATAATCTATAGTAATAATAAAGAGCATGACCGTTAAGCAATAAAATAATTTATCTCTATATACATAACTTCAGATAACCATACGTTTAAATAATTCGGTTTATATTTTAATGTGACGGTTTTCAGACATAAATTGTTTCCATGATCAAAATGGAAATGGGGAGGGGGTGGGGGGTGGAGATAATGTTAAGAGCTAAGATTTGAAGCATTGCAATATTTTACTGAATTTTCATCAACAAAACAGCTTAAGACTCCAGGCATTGTAACGTTTCCATCAACAGTGGGCTGCGACTGGATGTAGACGTATGAAGGAACGCTCAGGAATGTATTGGCAACAGTGTACAGCTCTCACAATTGTCGCTTCTGTTGCAGCTCTTCTTATTACTTAACAATTATTTTTATTAGTTGAAAAGTATTCTAGGACAGAACAAGGAACTTACTTGTACATATAAGACTTTGTGCTGCGTTATACTCGGGACACACGAATCTGTTGTCCTGAATGTCGCACTTCAAACACGCTTTCTGACAGACCAACATATGTGACTAACTTTCCCGAGCAGAAAATAATGACATCAGTTCTCGCCATATGATTGGTAGTTGCGTGATACTTCCTTCAGCCGGAAACGCCTGTTTCGTCGCTTCTAAATTAGTGACCTTGAAATTGATACGAGGTCATTATCGCGCAAGTCGGCATTACACAGCTTATGTCTTTAATATAATAATCACCATTCAAATGATAAAAATTTACCCTTTTTCTATTCCTTTCTGCTTTCTTGTTTTTTCTGTATTCATACTCACTCTGTAATTACTCTATGGGGTGTTAAGTTTGCATGTAAATAATTGAGAATTATTATGATTATTATTAATATTATTATTATGATCACATCATGAACATTATCATCACCACCACATACTTCACTTAAAATAATACCATTTTGTAGTTTCTTCTGAACAGCAAATGCCACTATCAAAGGATTAATTGTTAAAGGAAACTGCGTTTTTGCGTCGGATTGAAAGTTGATCAAGACGCGAAATTTATTAGTTGATACCCTTGGTCTGCACATACTTCGGCTTAAACGGATTCTCGATTTACACAATAACAAGTGCAAAATACAGGTTCAGACTAAATGCAATGCCAGATCCAGGAATTAAACTTCCCAGTATCAAGCCAAACATAAAATAAAATTACGAAGAAAAAAATAAAGCCGCATTTCTCACTGAAAAATCCAAATATGTGGAATAATAGTTTCAAACTTGATCTTTCACATATACACGTATGTTTAAATATAGTGGTGAAGTTATGTTACTACAGATGGTCAGTCGGGCAGTCTGTCTCGGTGTCAAGCGCCCATCTTGTGCTTATGACCACACTTTTATTACTGTCACAGAGGTGCGGATTTGATGTGGGGCGCTCACTCTGACGAGAGGACGGGTCTGCAGTTTACGCTGTTGACGCTCGCCAGCGCAGTCATTCTCGGGTCTGAGTTCCATAAACCTAGTGTCCATATTTTACTGTCTCCGCTTCGAGACTCCCCCATCCTGGAGGGCTAGGTCCCTGTATTTATATCCCATAGGAAGAGGGTGGCCCAGTTATAACCCTAGGCACTGGGTTCCCCTATCGTCGCCTCCTACGACTCGCAGTGCTATGACGGGAGGAATTAGAACCCACCTCCACACGGGGCCATATGTATAAAATGTAAATTTGTTTATAAATATATGCAGTTAAGTATATTGATCCTATTCATGTTTAACACTTGGTATTATATTGTACCTGCGTGTGTGTGTGTGTGATCTAGTTTCTTAGCTTCATTTGTAAGAATAAAATTAGGATTTTCGTAGAAGATTTTCGAGTACGATAGGGTTCCCTGGCCAAATTGTGACAGCCTACCTACACGGCATGAAACTGCGACTAAAATGAGAACGTAAGTTTGTGGGTCTGCTTGGTCCAGAATGGCCAGCCGTAATGAATATGTAAGGGCTGGAAACCTATGTTCCTAGAAGCATCGAACTTTCAGAGACAGTCCCGGATCTACAATACTATACGAGTATGTGGCATCGAGCTGTTTCGGGTCCTAAACGTTCGGACCGACTTCCATCAGCAAACTGATATTTCGCGAAAAATAAATGCATATTCTTTCAAAGTTATTTCCTCCTTCAAGCATGGCTCTAAAGAGACAGATCTTTAACAGAAATTGCTTGGTTGTAGAGGACTCGTAACCTTAAGGAATTATGACCAAATATTAGCGATTCTCCGTCTTACGCCCACGTATATCGGATGTTGCGGGCGAGTGGGCGATACTCGTGTATCGTATTTTGGAGGTCCCAGAGTTAAATCTAGAACCGAAGTACGTTATCTTCTTGGCTGTGACAGTGTTATATTCTGGTATGTGGTCACCAGCGCTTCGGTTGAATACATTGCCTTCAGTTTCTTGATTACTTCAACCGCAAACATGAAGGCAAAATTTTTTTTCCTAAATGTTTATTCTCACATGTCAGATAACAGAATGGCAGAACACAATAACACGAATCTAAACCAAGGGGGATAACCTTAGATTTTACATCAAGACAGATTTTTCATAGATTTCCTAAGTCAATCAAGGACACTTTTGGGACAGTACCTGAAGTTGGATTACGATCGCTCCCCTCCACATATTTTCCAGTACATTACTCACTAATCGCCCTACCAGACAACGCAGTAAAATCTGAGGTATTGAAATTTCACTAAATGAATTGTAAATGAATAACTAAGTACCTAAATGATTAATCAATGGTACTATATGTTAAGTTGCCTCCACCAGCATGATATTCATTATAAATTTAATTAGAGACACCTAGCAGGTTCGCAAATTGATAAAACTGTACTGGGGATATATATTGGTACGAAACTAGATCCTGATTCTTTTCTGATCCTTACTATTTCCAGACGGAGTTTTAAATAATTCCTTCAGCTGGGCCAGTTCTGTCATATTTCAGATCTGTATATACTCTACAATACGTCTTCATCCTTCCACATTGGAGGGTAATACGTAACTTTTGCACATGAAACATATTACGTGTAATAATCTAGGAACAAAACATTCTTGTAAACAGGAAAATTAGTTTAAAGACACAAGGGGAGGAAGCAGAGCACAATCACAACATCCCTCCGCTCCCCACTCTACTCCGCAGCACGCACACATATACATACACAAACATAAGCACAAACGAGAGGACCCGTTTTCGATTCTCGACACGTAGGTCGGCTACTTTGGCTGGTAATTTTCATGAATTTTTTTAAGTTCCTATAGGTAAATAGAGAGCCATTACCGTAAAAGTATGCAATGTCCGCTTGCGAGACTTTCTCTCCTTCTTTTATATTATTTCATTTTACTAAGATGTTTCATACCAATTGAAACTACGTATATATACACCGACTATACATTTACTAAATTCCATATAAATGAATTGTATAATGATAAAGAAAAAGATGTCCCTGAACCTAACTAATTAGACACTGCGTCATGAAACTGTATGTACAGACACACGTCTTGTTGACATCGGCTCTAGTTCGAGATTTATGGTCAGCTTGACGTCCAGGCCGCTTTATCACCGGAGAAAGAACCCCTGTATCAACTGGATAGGAGGCTGGGTTGTCCTCAGAACAAATCTGGACGATAGGAAGGAGAGAAAAATCTCACACCTACTGAGACTCGAACTTCGACCCCTCGGCCGTCCAGTTCATAGCCAACCGCTATACCAGCTTCGCTATCCAGGCTGACGTAAATGATATTTTTTTTTATTTACATAAAATTAGCAATCAGAATTACATTTGATTCTATAAGCTAATTAGCTGTAGTATTCTTCGTGACGTGGAGAGGGCTTATCCAGAGATAAGCGCTCGTTAACCCTCTCTCAGGTCGGCTGGCCAATTCCTTTTTAGTCTTCGTCCATTGTGTGGTTCCAGTAACGGTTGTATTAGTATGTTCTCATGTCCTATTTTATTGAGGTATCTTGTGCTTTTCCCTATTATGACTTCCTTTACTAGTGGCACTTTCAGGACTTCATGGAGTGTTATATTGGAAACATACCGCGGGGCGTTAGTAATCATACGTAGTATCTTTGGCCGACATCTTTGGATTATGGAAATATTGGTTTTGCTAGCACATCTCCATATTTCCACTCCATATACCCAAATTTGTACGTAAATGAGATACGTTAACTTACAGGTTCGCTGAAGCATTCTGACAGTTTCGTTCTAAGTAGAAAAAATATTTTTATAGAAACCAATATTAAGTTCCTCGACGTTATCTGTCGTCCACTCTTTATCTAAAAACACGGCCGTTTTGAAAAATGAACAAGGCTGTGTTTTGAATAAAAAAAGGACGATGGGTAATGACCAGAAACATAATATTTGTACTGATGTACCATCGAAGATCTCTTTCATATAAGGAACATTTGAAAATTAACCCAAAACTGACTGCGAACACGAAAATGAACATTCGGCTAAAAAAGGGGGGATTTTTTACTGTACGAATAACTGAGCCACGAGAGATCTATTCCCCATAGGAAGGTTAAACCAACGACGGATGGTACCGGAGAAAAGGCTTGCTTTACAATAAACTATTCATATTTATCTCTTAATATTTACCGCTGCAGCCAGAGGTGGTGACAGGTACCAGATTAAGAATACAAATTATTTAATAACACATATAACTTCCCATAAAAACTTTCCTTTGAAGTAAAACGCGGCCGGCGCGTAAGGCTGACAACCTTACCGCCATAATTTACCCAATACTGTTATATAACACTGATTAGTGAACATGGAAGAGTTAGGAGGTTGTTCTAATCTTTATTATCTATAGCAGCATAAGGACAACTTTCTACAATGACAGGTTCTGTTCTAGGATTCAAGTAAGATGGTTGACGTCTGCTAGACTTGCAGAAGTAGGGATTGTCATGAGAACACTGAAACTTATCAGTAATACATAAATATGGCCATACGCCTTACTTCAAGGATTGATAACACTGAGTAACATTTCTCGTAACAATACGATCCAAGTTTTGTTTAGTTTTAGGGAGGTCTCCCTCACTTTTCTTTCTTTAAGCCAGAAATGAACATTGAAAACTTCAAAATTTTCACAGATTTTGTGTCTAAAATGTTTAATAATTTCAAGCTACATAGTAATGGGCCGTTATGTTGAAGTTGAACAATCAAGTACACGTAACACGGCGAAGATGTAGTTCTGGCTCACTTCAAGTTATAAACTGCCACTCGTTTACCGGCATGTTCAAACCCTTGGTTAGTTGTAGTTATTTTTTAGTTTCTTTGAGTGGGGCGAGACTTAGTCCACTTGGTACGTCGGCCACTAACTGGCCTATTGTACTGGTACCGGATGGCAGATGATGATTGAGGAGAAGTCGCTGGAATGGGAATTAGTAAGGGGAACCGAAGTACTCGCAGAAAACCTGCCCCAGTGCCAATTTGTCCACCACAATTCCCACATGATGTGACCTGGGCTCGAATCCGACCCTCCGCAGTGGCAAGCCGGCAACTAACCACCTGAGAAAGTTAGCTGAAACTTATAATCATTTATAATTTTGAGACTTCTGGTGTGTCGTAAAGACGTATGTTGCTTGTATTCAGAGCAGGAGTTCAGCTTATTCCATGCTTCTCTTTTTGATCTGCAGCCACATTCCTCCAGCAGGAGTCAGTATGAATGACTTCCCATCGAAAACCAGAGGAACAGGAGTTTTCTTGCTTACACTGAACTGGTATTTGGACAGAAGAGAAACCAGTCCCACCTTGGTTTGCATCAATCCGAACCGCATCCCTGGAACCGATGTTTATGCATTGATTAGTAAGTCAGCAAACAAAAGTTCGCCTGCTTGTGGTACACTAAATAATGCTAAAATAGTTGACATGAACTTTATCGTTATGCTCAGAATTTAGTCATCACACAAAAACTGACAGAGAGTATACAGTCCGGATTTCAATAAAAGCCGTGCTCTGTACCCGAAACAATTTCTGTATGGCGTGTATTTTACGAACTATTGGTACTAATTTCTTGTTTCTATTTAGCGTGACTACCGCACTGTAATTTCGCAACGTTGGTTATGCATCTATAATAACGAATATCAGACACACATAATTAAAATGAAAAATTGTTTTGGTGCACCTACTTTATTTAAGTATTACTTTCCACTATTCTTACGCCTTGTGTGGACACAGAATAAAAAAAAAGAGAGAGTTACAAGGGCATAAGGCTGGATGTGTATATATATATATATATATATATTACTGGAAAGAACAGGTACTTCAGATCTAACGGGAATTAGGTGTGTCCATTAATGTCAATGGGAAAACTATTAGCATATCCTAAGGAAAATTTGTGGATTTAGACTGATATAAAGCAATGAAACATAATTCATCGCTCTTGGACTGAAACGCTTCTGTTAACATTCAGCTGTAATGAAGTATCTTCCTCTGGATGAGGAATGGGTCTCAGATGTATATCAATTTTGGACAAAAGAATCTGCAAATCAAAATAGGAGTTACAAACCAAAAATGAGCATCTGAATGCATATATAAATTATTACAGGTAAGATAAGGTATTTCGAATATAATGAATTTTAGGCGTGAATGCAAATGGCACTAGGAAAACAATTAGCTTAATCTTCAGAACCCATCCTAAGAATCAATTTATTTTAGAACGAACTGAAAGCTGAAGAGCAATGAAAATGAGAGTCGGTCGTGCGGAAATTAAAATACTGAAACAGAATTTCATTCAGGATATAAAAATACGTGTAAATGTGAGTCTATATGGAGCTGAATTGAATAATTATCTGTAGTATGGTTTCTTAGAAGGGTATGAGTACAGTTCATAAAGCAAGAAGTCAAGACATGACGCAATAATATAATCCAGAGCACAAATTTAGTAAACAAACGAAAAAACAAACTCAGTAATCAGTTACTAATTGCTCGAATAACAGTAGCAAATATCGTTTCCAAATGAAGAAAAGTCACTGGAATCAGCATTAGAAATGGAGCGACTAATATCCTAGACATAACAGGCTAACATCTGAATAAGAAGAGAAGATAATTATCACTTAATGTGATCCTTGTACATTTAATAACACTTTTATGAAATACTTACTGATGGGTGCAACTTACCTATACAAATTCTGGGTCCCTCTCCAAAAGGAAGGTAGACATAATGGTGTCTCTTCTGCTTCTCTTCCTCACTGAACCGTTCGGGATCAAACCTGTCAGGTTCGGGGTAATATTTAGGGTCGTGGTGAAGACCAATCACGGGTATGAAAACCCGCGTTCCTGTGTCCAAAACAATGTCTGTTTCCGGAATTTTGTACGGCTTCGAACACTCGCGCATTAGCGCTGGAAGCGGCGGGTATTTTCGGAGAGTTTCTGAAACAGAAGCGTTTACTTACAAATTTTGGTTTTATTGCCGACTTTCGTCAGTGCAGCGATCGTGATGTAGGTCATAGATGAACTGATAATAAATGTTACTTGCACCCCATTAGACTTATTGCTAATTACCTTGGGTATATTATTCGTAACCCTTTGGTTTCTTTTCCTTCGCCCTTAGTTTTTATTATTTCCTTTTCAGCATGTTTTGTGCAAGGGTTAGGCTCAAACCTGCTTCTATGTGATCGAAAGTGAATCTAAGCTGCTAACTGCATGCTTTGAATTACTTTCTGATTCCAAGAGACGTTACATGAGCTCATTATTTTTTATTACATAACGTTTTGTATAATTTTATTGCATAATTTTTCATGATGTTTCTTCCGACGTTCCGGTGGTTTATTATGTGGCTAATAATCAGGGGACGAGGTGGTGTTACTGTAACAGTCCAAACCTTTTAATACTCTTTAATGGACACTATGTTCCTTTAGCCATTTCAATAGAGTGACTGATTTATTAGGGAGACCCATCCATTAAGAAGTTATGACATGCTTTTCGCATTTGGACAGGAACAACTGCCTTGTTTTGTTACCTGTAGCTTGGGTGACCGCTAAAGGTTCGAGGCAATTATGAAAAGGCATGTCTGTAGTCTGCCCAAGATGTAAATGTTGTTTTGCTAATGGGGTCGCTGTTATAAAAGTGTCTTCGGAAGGGTGTAATTAGACCCTAAACTAAGAAATAACCGCTTTCACATGTAGGGTTCCTGGTTCAATATCTTTGGATCTCTTTATTCTCAAAGTTAGTAATGTGATTGTCTAGTACTGATGGTATGATGAATTGGCAGTTAAAATCAGCCATTAGAAAACTATTCTTGTTTGGGAGAAAGGCCGTCGGTTCAAATCCTATACAGTGGATGAAGTGACGCTCCCGCAGAATAGAGTGGGCAGAAGCACTTGGCATTTTGAATTCACCAGAGGCAGACGTATCGAGCTGTACTCTCCAAGTATATCTAAATTTATCCGTCTTTATTTGGTTCGATTAATCTTTGATGATAATAAAAAGGGTACGTTACTCCGTACTTGCTAATAAAGATATAGTGTTTGCTTCTGAAATAAACAATTTGTGATTAAGCAGAAATAGTGTCTTTGATTTGTATCAGTGGACTAGCATTAAATGTGCACTTTCCTCGTTGCCTCAGTTATTACCGTGACACAAACCTGAGAAGAGTCAAGTGTTCTACCGAAGCGGGCAAATAAATAAATAAATAATTAAATACAAAGATAGATAAGGGACGGTCACAAGAAGTGGCGCCCAACGGTTACAAGAAGTGGCAGCCGAGGCGAGCGGTTACAATAGATACCTTCGTAAACATCGGTGTGAGGACCTAAACCCCGATATTCAACACTGTCAATACCAGTCTTTGTTAACAAACCACGTAGAGTCTTTGTAAGGAGGTCGATGTTCGTGAAAACGATAATAGGATTTGACTGAATTCGTGTCTCCTCGCTTAGATCTTAATGACCACCAAAAGCTGGAAGTCTCATATATTTACAGATATATTTTGTTCCGCTGCGAATTAATTATGACGTTCCGTTCCGCGGCATTAGTCGTTACAGCGTTCCACTCGTTGTTTCTCTGTAAGCGCAGCTTCTCTAACGACGCAACTGCCAACCGAGGACCTGTTAGCAGCATGATCTAATGAATAGGTCGGTGGGGGGGGGGGGAAACAAAGC
>NW_019729219.1:1246605-1256524 GCF_002891405.2 Cryptotermes secundus
ATATATATATATATATATATATATATATATATACGACATAAAAGAATTGCGTAACTTCCAATTTTGTGATGTTTTCATAATTTTTATGCAATACACAGTTATCTCTAAACAGAAAATTTTTATTGGCTGCATGATATATATATATAGACTTGTTATTGTTTTAAATAACATACTTATTGTATTCTTATGGAAATTAACTTAAATAACTTATAACATTGTATCAAATTTTACGTACTGCAGTTCAATGGTGTACGATTGTTGAAGTGTGTTTGTCTGATGATGGCCACTTGTGGCCGAATCATGTAGCAGAACTATACTGAGCATTGTCCTTGAAGTTCTATATTTGCTGTGTTGTGACGGTCAAATAAAGAGGTTGTAGATATGTATACAGTTACGTGTTTTGGTGTGATAGCGAGAATGAAACAGGCCATTCAGAACGGAGACGCTTGTTTGACGATATAAGTAAAATTGATCTTGGAGAAATGGAATTGACCTGTTACGGACTGGATGCATCCGGGTCTTTTGAACCTGATAATGGGACATCATCTCCATAAAATTTTGGGTAATTCTTGAATTTCTATCAAACTCTTGCCTTCGCAAGGAGGAATCGGTTCCATGGAGTTCGATAGGGGCGGCCCGCGTATAGGCACTGCGGAACTGCATCACCCCCAATTTCCACTTGATATTATCGATAACATTTATATAATGAGTCCTTTTTCCTTTAATTTTGTCTTTATACTTGTACAATACAATATATAATCCTTAAGCTTAATGTCAGTAGCCAAATCTTTGTATGGAACTGTGAGTTTCACAGTTCCAGTGGCGAGGTGTTCGTTGACTGTGCGCATGCGCACATAGGAAGCTACACGCGAGGCTGCAAGGAGGAGGGAGCACTACAGGAACGACAGTGCCGACCGGTGCCGACCCTGGCGTGCTGATGGAAGGTAGTTTTTTTTACTCCGCGTGTGTTGTGCTTAAAAAATATGAGTTAATTGTAGAATTAGATTATTATCCTGCTTCTAGCTATTCTATTTGATTGATTTTTTTCGGTTCTTTTATTTAACAGAAAGCTTTAACCATGGCCTTGCATCCCCGAGAAATAAGTTATGTGACTATAAGTGAACTTCAACAGATTAAGTTTTCACAACTGTCTCTCCATGAGAAAGTTGCAGTTAAGAAAAGAGGTCGTTTAACACCTGATATTCTAACATCTCAGCCAGGCGTAAGCAAGAACAAGAAATATATTCGTAGTTTTAATCTGAATGGTACAAACGGAAAAGTTGGCTTTGCGGCTGCGAAGTAAAAAATGCACTGTTTTGCTTCCCGTGTTTGCTGTTTGGGGTGATATAACGTGGACAAAAGATGGTTTTAGAAATATAAACAAAATGAGAGAAAAAACTGAACAGCATGAGAAGTGAAAGAAGCACGCTGATAATGCAGTTTCACTCTCACTTTTAGGAACCGTAAGTATTAAGGAGAAACTCAGTGAGGCATACAGACTTTCAATCAATGAGCATAATATAAAGGTTAAAAAGAATGGATTTCATTTTTAAACGAATAGATTAAGCTTGAACTGTAACAATTTAGGTTAAAGTAAGTAAAAAATATTTGATTTTGTTCTTTTAGGATTTTATCAAGTTTCTGAATAAATTTTCTTTTTATACATGTTTGTTTCCTTTTATACAATTTTAAAACAAAGGTTACAAATTTTCTGGAGCAGCACCCCCACTAATTTTAGCTACGAGCCGCCACTGGAGTTCGATAAAAGTAACCAGTGCCGGCGACCAAAATTAGGAGTTAACTGACTACAGTAGCAGTAACTGAACCCATTGAAGTAAGCATGTTTTTGGAAAGTCAGTTTTATTCGCACGGTACTACAGAAAATTGCATCGAAAATATGTCTTTCCTGCTATGCAGCCGTTCTCTATATGTTGGCGACAAGATTAAATGAAATAAACGGCTAGACAATCTGTTCTGAAGTCGTAATTGCTACCGTTTTATGTTACCAAATTAATTACATCAGCAAAGTGAACTCAATAAAGTACCTAGCCGAACTAATTACGCCTGTTATTAAAACTTAAATAATTGAATTAAAATAGCAGAACTAAGAGAACTTCGGAAATAAGGTAGTAAGTGTTATAGTGTATTTCCTAGCCACACAACAATATTCAACATGTCAATAAATACAATATAATGAAGTTTGAAGCCGTATTATAAATTTTGCTATCTCTGACTTAATACTAAGACAATTCAATGAAATTCACACCCTCAAATTCTCTGTCTCTATTAGTTTCATTATACCTCACATCCACGCATTAGTGGCAAGTATTTTCTCATCTGGATTTTTTTAGTAATTAAAAATATCTCTTTCTTAAGAAAAATATTTGAAGGGTATGTAGAAGGATGGACAAAAGTGAATTACGTTATATCGTTTGAGAGACAGATAAATTAAATATAAGTTATTCAGTTCAGTTTGATGAAAGTAAATGAACATAGAATATATATATATACGACTATATAACGGAGACTTTCAAATTCAGAGGCTACATACCATCTGCTGTTTCACCAAATTCATTCATTTCCTCTTCACTTCGGTCCTCAGATCCCTGCTCGGAGTCCAAGCTGCCCTTCTCCTTAAGCTGTATCAACAGTTGCATGAAATCATTGCGCTTCACGTTATTCTTTTCGCGATATTCAACTGTTTCCTGCACCATTTTCAGGAAATATTTAGAAACGTCCGTATCAACAGTAGACACTTTAAGCATGTCTAATACAACTGGTGCAATGCTTGACAAAATTCCAATTATTATCATTTTGACTGTTTGGTCGAAAGCTTTTCTTCCCCACTGTCTGAATTCCGCGTCTTCGTTCTTCAGGCAGTTGCACTCGATACCGAAAGCACAGGACGAAATTACGTCCGTGCTGAACCTAGCTAGAATGTCCTTAACTTCAATAACCTCCCCCCTTCCCGCAATATTTTCCAAGCAAAGTTTAAGTTCATCTCCACATTCCACAAGTCTCTGGAACATCATTTTCATCTTCCCGGATGTGAAAGTCGGGGTCAGCTTGATCCTAAGGTTTCTCCATCTCTTTCCATTTAATGAAAATAAATGCCCCGACAGAGGTTCTATTTCTTCATTCATATAGACTCCCCGATCATGGAAAGTAGAAAAATCTTTAACTAGAACATCCTTTATTAAATCGGGGTCTAGGAAAAGTAATCGCGGTGCGTTGAATAAGTATATTCCTCCGTATCTGTGCCCTTCAAGCCTTGTGTAAATATCTCTGCAAAAATATCCAAATTCTTTCCGCATTAAAGCCGTCTCCTTGAAATTTCCAAATGGGAAACACGGTTCGACGTACGGTACATTAAGTTTCTTCCAGTATGTGAATGACCACTTGAAATAGGAGTAAACCACTAAGAGGGCACAAGCTACCAGCACCCCCACATCCAGAAGAAGTGACTCGAACAGGAACCCCATACTTGTCAGCAAGACGCTGATGAACGCATAAAGGTCCGGCCTGTTGAAAAAATCATTACAATTCAGATTAGAACAGTCGATTGTAAAATACATCGAAACAAACCTGAGATATATAAAACTGTATATGAAAACAGTGAGCACATATCGTGGTCGTAATATATCAGTAAATCCGGATGTTATACTATATGAACATACTTGGCAAACATCGAAAGAAAATTATATACTACTGAGTGCATGGACTATAAGCCAGTGGTTCTCAACTTTTGTCAGACCGAGGCCCAGTAAAATCTTCTTTCTACGAGTGTAAGACGAGGGTCCATTAAAATGATGACAGCGCCCGGCGGTTGAGAAACACTGCCATAAGTAATGTAGAGAAATTAAGTTTCAGTCTATGCTGGTTCACCGCAGCTGCTACTTCATATGAGATTTAAATGTGAAGGTAAGAATGTAATCAGAATATAGTAAAACAACACAGGATATAAACCTCGATATCTACATGTTTTATTTCATATACTATTATATTAAATATATATTTAACGAAGAGAAGGGTGAAGGAAATGTGCCTAAAAGGCACTTGTTTTTGACATTTTCCATTTTTGTTCTACCTTCCGATCTTCTAAAATACTAAATTATTTTCCTTTCCCAGAAAACGTTCACGTTGTTACCAGTTCCCGACAAGAAATTTCACTACTGTCGTACTTATCCTTTAAACTAGCTGAATATGCAGTCATACTCTCGATTAAATAATACCGGAATTGCAAAACGAAAATAATACAAAATTGCATTAAAACATATACATATCAAATTATTATAGATATATATTTTACGTGTATTAGAGACTACAGATTCGTTTCGACTGATTGTTGGATTTATCGAACACTTATAAGCACAACTCGTAACTTCTAGTAGTTATAGCGCCATCGCTGATGTCCTCACTTTACAAATCACTTAAGCACACGCCAAGTCTTATCAGTGTTCTTTCACTAGCTTTTGCTGGTAACTGATCCGAATAATGTCCTCTGCTAACGTCCTTACAGGATGGTGAATGCATTATCTTCTGCTAAGATCCTTACATGCTGGAGGGTATCCCAAATCTGACTAAGCTCGAAGTCAAAGCCAGAGCTACTTTACGACTGGCAGTTTACCACCAATCAGTTCGTTTTAGAGTCAAACTCCTTCAGATCCACGACCAGAGGTTCATTTTTTTTTCATCTGAACCCTTGCTGTAATAATCCTTAGTGACAACCACTCTGACGAGAAGATGGGTTTGATTCTTAGGAATATGTGTAACCGAACCATTGAAATCCTTCCCCCCCTCTTTTTTTTTTTTTGTTCAGTAGTTATAAAGTAGAATTGTAAGAATTACTAAGAAAGAGGAAGACACAGTCAGAACAAACAGATAGACCGAACTTGTGTGGACAAAGACATCTGTTAGTTCTTGCTTCCAGGCCTTTGGTGTTGTTTCGAAAAGGGCAGAAATGATACTTCATGGAACCCCCACTGAGTTCTTTAGAAATTGAGAAGTTGACTTAGAACGACGAGCCTCTTTGAGAATTTGAGACGTGACAGTCATAAGTCAACAGTGGGGGGGCCAGGGGTTCATTAGCGACCCTCATAAGTTACATTTTTGTCAGTTTTGCCGTTTGGAATTTTAGGCCGAAACTGCTTCTAAAACAATCGGTCATTGGCCAGAACCAAAATTAAGCCAACTCCTCTTATTTGAATCCACCTATCCGGGAATTTTGGAGGAGAAGAGAGGAGGCGGATACAATTAAGTTAGGACCTCTGGCTCGGCAGAGAGTCCAGTTTAAGATTAAAGAGTTTGCTAAAAACCTTTGAACTTGGCGGGGGTAAAACCCGCGAATACTTGCGCGTTAAACTAAGTGATTTGAGCAAGTGCAGCACCGGCGGCTTGGAAGCCGAGACTAAGCCTTATAGTGTAGATTTTTGACTCCGAGTGACTGTGTGAAACAATAAAGTGTTCCAGTGGCAAAGTGCATTGCGTTGGTCAGAAGTGCTTCACCCTCCTTGTCCGAGCCTGACCCTTAGCCGACCTGAGGAGAGAACTCATCGCCAGCAGCTAACCAAACCCATCGCCAGCTTCCACCCCACTCACGCCTTCCCTCCTTTAAATTGAATCGCAAACAGCACCTAGCTGTTTGCTGGCGCCCAAAATATCAGGTTCTATGTTGAAACTCCAAACCCGTAATCAGCAACGGAAGGAGGAAGCGGTGGAGCCGGAAGAAGCGGTGGAGCCTGGTCAAGCCGGAACCAGCCACGACCTAACAACTTCAACGGAGGCAGCACCAGGTAGGGCAGTCAAAGTGACCAGTGGCAACCACCTTGTGGGCAAGAAGCCTAAAGAGAGGGTGGGCGGTTACATATGTTTGGTCTTTCGTTAAGTGTACATGTATCATGTTACTGAAAATCCTTCCTTATGCACTACACGCAGGTCCTCTGTCAGCACAGGCTTTACAGATCAGATGTAGTTCATGTCTATCTTACATATCTAATGCTATAACGGCAGCTTAGTCACTTGGAACGGTCGGATGCTTGACCACCGCCAAGTTTAAGCCTCTTATATGTCCTGTGTGAGGCTTCACTTTGCCCTGTACCGCGAACATGTTCATCTTCATGATTTCGTGTGACTTCTTCTTGCTGTCTGCACAATTTTGTTATATAATCGTACACATAAGGAAAGTTGAAAGCTGTGTGAAAATGGAGGACCGGTGTGCACCTCAGAAAATTTCCAATGTAACGCAGAACCTTGTTTTGCATGCGCTGCATTTAAAAGGTACGTGTCTGCCGCTATTTCGCAGGAGGGACAAGCGTAAGTTATTACTGGCATTCTAAGTGCCTTATGGAGGGGTAGTATAATTTTGGCGCTTATGTTATGATGCCAGGAGGGGTGCGGTATATATCCCTATAGAAGTCCCTTCCCGAATAAATAAAACACCTTTCTCTTTTCTAATCAAACAACAACAAAAAACATTTATTTACATTAGCAAAAGAATGACATAGCTGATCTGACTCGATCTGGTAGGACTGTAGTTACCTCTCCTGTCTATAAAAGTTATCAAGGCTGGATGTGACCAAAACAGATCTCTACTTACAAAATGTTCAAAAATACGTAATTTATAATTAAAAGTAATACCATCAATCTTACGAGGGAAGGATATAGTCGTTATATTACGGAAATAAATTTCCTGTGATTATAGAAACGCAATCTCTGCACAAGTTCACATTACAATGTTGATGATGTAATAACCCATAGTAATAATAAAGAACATGATCGTAAAGCAATAACATAATTTATCTACATATACATAACTTCAGACGATACGTTTAAATCATTCGGTTTATATTTTAATGTGACGGTTTTCAGACATAAATTGTTTCCATGACCAAAATGGAAATGGGGAGGGGGTGGGGTTGGAGATAATGTTAAGAGCTAAGATTTGAAGCATTGCAATATTTTACTGAATTTTCATCAACAAAACAGCTTAAGACTCCAGGCATTTTGATGTTTCCATCAACAGTGCGCTGCGACTGGATGTAGACGTGTGAAGTAACATTCAGGAATGCACAAGGACAACAGTGTACAACTCTCATAACTGTCGCTTCTGTTGCAGTTCTGCTTATTACAATTATTTTCATTAGTTGAGCAGTAATCTATAGAAAAATGAACTTACCTACACGCACAAGAATTTCTCCTGTGGTATACCTGAGATCCACGAATCTGCTGTCCTGAACGTCCTGAATTTCACACTTCAAACACGCTTTCTGATGGACCAACAGACATGTGATTACAGTTTCCCGAGCTGAAAATTATGACGTCAGTTCTCGCCATATGATTGGTTGTTGGGTAATGCTGCCTTCAGGCGGCAACGCCAGTTTCGTCGCGTCTGAATTGGTGACCTTCAAACTGATACGAAGTCATTATCGCCCAAGTAAGCATTATACAGCTTCTCTCGTTAATATGACACTTTCTAAGGAATAATTGCTAAAGGAAAGTGCATTTATGCGTCGGAGCGAAGGCTTTATCAAGAAGTGAAATTTATCAGTTGATACCCTTAATCAGCACATTCTTCTCGTAAACATATTCTCGAATTACACAGCAACAAGCGTAAAATACAGGATCAGACTAAATGCAGTGCCAGATTCAGTAATTAACCTTCTCAATATCAAGCCAAACGTAAAATGAAATCATGAAGAAAGAAAATAAAGCTACATTTCTCACCGAAAAATCCCGTACAGTTTGCGTATTAGTTTTCAAGCTTGATCTTTAATATACAGCGTGTTTCACGACTTTAGGACACAACTGCAGGAGGTGATTTTCTAGGTCTTTGTGATCAAAAAAGTTAATATAAACATGTGTCCGATTTTGGATGGTTCCGGAGTTATGTCCGTTTTAAACTCAGAATAGAAGGTAACGATTACTGACAATAAACGGAACAAAATAATAAACCAACTTAATACATGATACATTTAAAGTATGAATGTAAAGTTAACTTCGTGAAATTACCTTTAATTTGAATTGATTGGTGCTTAAAGCTGATTTTCGAAAATGTCACCGCCGGCCGCAACACAGGCTGCCGCTCGGTTGTGAACCGCGCCGGACATACCAACCCACCCCGCTCTCATGTGTCGAGATAACGAGAACGCTCTGTCTGTAGCTGGCTAAAAATAGCGACCTGCCAGCTGACGGACGCCGTTCACACGAGGGAGTGTAAGGAATGAAAAAACGGTCATAACTCCGTAACCGTCCAAAATCGGACACATGTTTATATGAAATTTTTTGATCACAAAGACCTAGAAAATCACCTCCTGCAGTTATGCCCTAAAGTCGTGAGAACCCCTGTGTACATATACATATAGTTAGTTATGTCGACCGATGGTCAGTCGGTCAGTGTGACTTGGTGTCAATCGCACACCTGGGGCTTATGACCAGATCTTTGTTACTGTCAGAGAGTTGCGTATTTATTGATGTGGGGCACTCACTCTGACGAGAGGAGGCGTCTGCAGTTTACAATTACTGTCGGTCTCGCCAGCGCAGTCATTCTCGTGCCCGAGCTCCGCGGGCCTAGTGACGATATTTTACTGTCTCGGTTTCGAGACTCCCCCAACCTGGAGGGCTAGGTCCCTGTGTCTATATCCTACAGGAATAGGGTGGCCCAGTTATACCCCTAGGCGCTGGGTTCCATTTTTATCGCCTTCTACGACTCGCAGGGCTACGATGGAGGTATTGGTACGAGCTCCTCATATTATTATTTGTTTTCTTAAGCCGATTGATATTAATCTCAATGAACAAAACATTAGTATTAACTCAGTTCTGTCCCCCAGAAATACGTATGTTCGAATGAAGAGCAACATTTATAAGTAACACGAGTATATTGTTCCTCAGTGATCGTCCTCTTCGGTAACTCCACTCCCTTTTTTACTGCTGTGTTAAAAGTTTGTGTTCCGTATGGTGAAACTGATATTCTTAAATGATTGCCATATTTAGTTCATATATACGATTGAAGAAGCACATACGTAACTCGGTGTGATTCAGTCAATTGCGAATACACCGTTCGCAACTACAACTACCAACATTCATCGTATTCCGCTTTCTGCTTTATTTAATTTGATATTATAAGCACAAAACTCAAATGTAAGTGTCTTTAGGAGAAAACATGATATAAACATGCACTCATCGACGGATTTTATATAGTGTAGTTAAGGTGCGGCCATACAGAGCGCTACGTACACTATGTTCGCTATAAGAACAGAAAAATATCTCCCTTTATTGCCAATGTGACTGGCCACACAGACTTTACGTACGCTATGTTCGCTATGTTAGCTGCGTCGCAGAGTGTTTGATTCTCGGCTATATTTTTAAAACGTCGCGCTGGACGGGCATGCGCACTGGGCTCGCTTCCAAGTGTCAGCTGCGCGCCTCAGTAATTTCCAACTCTGATTACAACACGTGTTACGTATCATTCAGCGCTGTATTCGCTTAGATGAAAATGACACTGGAGGAATTAATTGAAGAACTAAGGAAGTATCCATGTTTGTGGAACAAAGGGTTAGAAGAATATCGGAACCAGAACATGCGGGATAATGCCTGGGACATGATTTCTGGGGAATTGAATACAGCAGGTAATGTACAAACATTGTTCGTTTATCTATAAGTGAAGAACTTAAAATATTGTCATCAACCCTATTCATTTGGAAATATTCTTTAAATTTAACTTCATCTTCACGTAACTGCTTTATCAGATGATGAAATTCATCAAACTTCATTCTTCTTAAGTTCACGCCATGCACCCACTTCCTTTTACGTTTACACAAGGAAAGTAACAGCCAAAGCTCATCGTCAGAATCATCGCTTCCCCCCCCCCCCCCACAACCACACACCCCCCGCACCACCCACACACAACACACAACCGCGTGAC
>NW_019729219.1:1256585-1269571 GCF_002891405.2 Cryptotermes secundus
GAACATAGCGTAGCGCTTTGTGTGGCCGCACCTTTAAGGTTGTAAACGACTCTTCTAAGGAATAACGAAGCGTTTTAGGGTAAAGCCTTTTTTTTCAGTGAACATTTAACTTGCTTCTTTCTCTCATATAAGACCGATTTCTGAACTACATTACAAAACGAACCTTCATTGCTGATAGTATGAATTCTTAAACTCCTACTATAAATGATTGCTCGGATGCTTTCCAATACAAATACATTATGCATTATAATGACGAAACAGATAAGAATTAAAGTTCCTAATATTATTAAGTATTCTCTCATACCGATTGATATTTAAGAAGGAAACGTTGCACGTTTCCAATCTCAATGAGCAAAATGTTAATATTAACTCAGTTCTCTTCCCACCAAAATACGTATGTACGAATGAAAAACAACTTTTATAAATAACAAGCATATATTGTTCCTCAGTGTCCGTCATTTTTGGTAACTTCACTTGCTTTTTTTCTGGTGTCTCAAAAGTTTGTTTTCCGCATCGCGAAACTGAAGTCCTTAAATGATTGCCATATATATGACTGAATAAGCGCATACGTTACTCTGTGAGATGTCATCGTCTCCGATATTTTGGATTCAGATCACCTACCAGTAGTATTCCACATACTGGATCATGTTAAATACAGGAATCTTTCGGAACCTATTGAAAAATTCACAGCTTGGGAGCGGTTTCAAAGCCTCGCCTCTGAGTGAATATCACCTAAAATATAAACTAAATCGGGGGTAGAAGCCGATAAAGCGGCGCGCAACTTTATAGCCTCTATTGCATCGGCATATAGGTTGTCGACACGTAAAGTTACGCTTCCGGACATAAACAACGATCTTCCTGGTCTAGTTCTCTTGTTAGAACATAAGCAGATGCTACGAAAATTGTGGCAAGAAACCAGGGATCCAGCATGTAAAGCGGCAGTAAATTTGGTCACAAAATCAATCAGGTGAATCACCCGAAAAAAAGGTCACTTATACGGTGGGAAAGAAAGATAGGTAACGCTGAAGCCATACCTCAGGATATATGGCCCATTGTGAAATTCCTCTTTAAAGAGGGATGGACCAAGGGCACCAACTGCTATTCATGGTGCTTTAGCCCTTAAATTTCACCCTTTCGAAAAATCAAACGCAATTGCTTACTGGAAATTCAGTTCACGCCGCCCGATCTGTGCGACGATAACCATGAACGGCTCGTGGAGGCTAGAGTTCAATCTCTGCTCGAAACCATAGACAACCCCCCCCCCTCCAAGGATAAGACCATGTGACGTACAGAAATTAATGAGTTCCTCGAAACTGAGAAAGGCCTGCGGAATTGATGGCATCTCAAATGAATGCCTCAGGCACCTTCCAAGGCGACCATTGTTTCACCTAACTCATCCATTCAATCACTGTCTTCGGCTTTCTCATTCTCCATATACTTTGAAGGAATCAAAAGTAATAACTTTACACAATTTCTTTATTAAAACCCCCACAACACAACTATATTAAGGTCAGTGCCTAGTTTGGCTCTGCTACATGTTTCGGCTATTAAAAGCCATCATCAGGCAAATACATGGCTAACATATATACACCACTGAACTGCAGTACTAATAAAATTGAATACAATAATATTAATTATATTAAAATACTTGGCGTAAAATACAATAAATTAGATTTTATAAAACAAGAATAAAAATTCTTCGAGTGATATCGAATATCATCGAGTCAGTCGTTGGTTTTTGTGATTTTGATGTGTTCCCACGGACAAATTGAAGTATTCTATATTTTGTGTATATACAATAAACTAGTTACTATAGGATTCTGACGATGGTGTATAACACATTGATATAGTGTATTGGGTTTTTGGACTTTATCCATCGTCCTGGNGTGTGTATATAATAAACTGTTTTGGAGGCTCGTGTTGTAGATGTAGTAATATTAATGTTAATTATTTAGTCGGTGCCTCATCTTACAAAGTACTGTCCGTTCTGTAGGGAATGTAAACAACGACTCATTGTTTACATTCCCAGTGAGAGCTGTGTAAAATCTGACACTGTTTGTCCAGTGATTGAGATTAGCTGTTTGTTAGGGGCCCAACTGAGTAGGTGTCTTCTCCCTCATTCACCTAAGGACGGAAGCAGATCCAGTTTCCGGAACGTCTTATTATCTATTCTCTAGAATACCGGACGATGTGGAAAGTCCAAAAACTCAGTAATTCCGTGTTATACACCACCGCCAGAACCCTTCAGTGCTATGGTAGTTCGCCTTCTTACCGACAGAGCATTCGGCAGTGGCTACGGCCAATTTGCAGGAATCGTATCACAGTGGAGTATAGATGGAGGAATTAAAGCTTTTGTGACGTCATGAGTGGACCGTTGTTAACCAATAACGTTTGTTATTAGATGGCTGGTGATTAGTGAAAGTGTTGTGAGTGAATGTTATAATTTTTAAATAAATGTGCAGTATTGTGAAATAGACGTTTAGAATTCACATGCTAAACATCTTTGACAATAAAAAATGGGTGTCCCCGCATTTTTTCGTTGGCTAAGCAGGAAGTATACATCTGTAATTGTACCATGTATTGAAGAAAAGGTATGGTATGATGTGAGGTTAACTTGCCCAAGTATGATACATTGTATCTCCTAAATTTAAAGTTATGTTTTTTTTCATTCCATAATTTACGTCGCCCACGTATACAGTATACAGTTGCATGCTTCGGAGGCGGTAAAGTAAATATTTCTCTTTAACATGGAGCCCTTCGATTTCCAGGTTAGAGGGCATCCAAATGTAATGAACATAGATATATTCTGGCTGAGTGAGTCTATATTAGGCAACGCAATCCCCGCCACATCTCATACGATTGTCGCCCGACGCTTAGTGAGCCATACTTCGAAGATGGAAAAATAAACACCAACTTAATGTTATTAGCCACATATGTCCCAATCGATAAGGCATATTTCGGCCCAATATATTTACTCCAATAAGAACTTAATTTTCATTGCAGGATTATGTGCAGCGCCACCAAATACTGCATCACGATGGTTTACCATTAGGAAATCAGATGCAAAAGATGTAGCAATTGCTGGAAAACCAAGTGGTACTATGAACATAATTCATAAAAACCTGTAGCACCTGTACCATTTCATCATTTAAAAAATGATGTTTAACAGGCCTTAAGTTTATAAGTTGTTACGAGTGTTCTGTAGATATTGTGACCTTACAAGCAATGGAATGTCTTATTTATAAAAATGAATGCTGCACTGAAAGATTTCATTGGACTTAAATTTACAGTGGAAGGCTTAACTTTGTGTGGTGGTGTTACTGATTAAGGTCTCTTCTGTACCCCAACATTTACAACTTGTTATTTAGTCTTTCTTCCTTCTCTGACAACTACAAGACAGAGAAATTAACATCAGAATAGTACAGGATCCATCTCTGTAGCCATGTTATTCAAACTGCGATAAAGTTTTCATGTTATGACTCTCATTTTCTTCAGCTGCCTGTACTTTTATACCAGGAGGTATAATTCTGCTACAGGAAAGTACTGAGTTCTGAGCAGAATGTTTTTCTTTTTAAAGTTTGAATGAATGTGTAACATGTATTACTGCTAACAGCAAAATTAAATACTTCTCAAAGTACCTCACTTCTTCTATTGTTGTTCATCAAAATGTGAATATCTCAACATCATTCATATGTATAGAATGCTATGAAAGTTGGAAAATTTGTAGAACAATGAATATATTGGAAGGAGTGTTCTGCATATAGTATAGAGTGGCAAGGGTTAACCCCATGTACAACCTTACTGAGTGTTCTGCCAAACTCCACCAAACTTATTCCTGGGTTAATACTGTAGCGTGTTTTGTATGTCACGCTACAAATAAGTTCACGCCGTCTTCTAATATAGCGACTTTATTCCGTTCGCTCGTATTACACACGCTTTACAAACATTTACACTTGCAGTGCTACAATGACTGCTCACAATATTCCAGCGAGACACTGGAATTCTTCTCCGATGGACAATCCGAGACTGACTGTCTTCGACGACGGATGTTCCTAGACTTTCTTCTTCGACGACGGATGTTCCTAGACTGAAGACTTCTCGTCCAAGCTGGGCTATTTATAGCCTCGGCCGCTGGTACGCAACGAACCCTTTTGTTGTAACTACGGAGACTACCGTCAGAACTACAATGGAGCAATTGTTGTGTCCTATGCAACGGTCTGTTCTATCGTTTCCATAGAAGCGACTCTTCTGTATTCCAGACACGTTACATTGCTCCCTTCTAAAGGTTGTTCGTCCCCGAACAGCCTAAAGGTTCTCCTTCGGTTTCGCTTCGAGGTGTTCAGCTTGCAACTTCTGTATTCGGCCTTGGTGTCTTCTGCGCGTCTTATTGCGCTGTTCATCTTACCGCATCCGCCCCTCTCTTCAGTTGTGCTCGTCCCGAGCACTCTCGTGGTCCACAATTTGTCGGTCGCCTTGTTTAACATTCACTCGTTTTCCATTCATCCTCGTTGGGGAGGCCGGTACTTCCAAGTTACCGGTTCCTCCCATAAGGGCCGTTTCCCTTTTTCCTTTTCGGAGGGGGTCGACCCCTCCACAGTGTCCAGTGTCTAGTTTTCGGTAACTCGCTGGGAAGTCCCGCTGGTAACTTCACAAGTTTTAATCCGATGATTTTCCCGAGTGTCCGGCTGGCTGTCCTCTCGTTCCTTGGGTGCGGCCGCTGAAGTCTTCGCCATTTAGGGGCTCCCCTTGCAACGTTGTTCCAAGTTGGGTTGGTCCCCATGATGTGTCCCCTACGTCGTGCTACTTTTGCACGGAGGGACATCCTATTGTTTATTGGCGTTCTCCGTGCCGCTTTCTCTCGGCGTCTTGTCTCTCGGGCGACGGCCAATTTCTTCCGTTGGCATCCGAAGGTTCCCTTGGGAGTTTCCTTCTTGGAGTCATTTCTCCAACGTCGTGCCACTGTCGCGCGGCGGGATGTCGTTCTGTGGCCGACGGCCAATTCCTTCTGGGGTCAAACCCTTCGCTTTCTGGCGGCGGCGCTCCGCGGCCAGTCCTTGGTCCGTACGCCGTTTCTTCGGTTCTCCGACCGGTATTCTCGTGGCGTCTTCCGCGGGGACCTCTCGATGCTCCAGTACGGACTGCATCGCTTCTGGGTGGGGCTCAATCTTCTCGTGGGTGGGTCTCCAATCGGCCATCAGCTCTCTGTGTCTGGCTTCCGCCTTGGCCTCGTTTGCCTCCATTTCTTCCTTGTCGGCCTTCCTATCGGCCGACGCCTTGGCCTGGTAGGCCTCTGCTTTTACTTGGTTAGATTTCACGTTGGCGTCAATTCTTGCCAACATTTCCATCATCTTTTCCATGTCCATGTTGTAGCCGTAAAATACTCGATGCACAACAATCAGTGTGTGGCGTGTGTAGGTTCGTAAAACTTCTGACACCAGTGTAGCGTGTTTTGTATGTCACGCTACAAATAAGTTCACGCCGTCTTCTAATATAGCGACTTTATTCCGTTCGCTCGTATTACACACGCTTTACAAACATTTACACTTGCAGTGCTACAATGACTGCTCACAATATTCCAGCGAGACACTGGAATTCTTCTCCGATGGACGATCCGAGACTGACTGTCTTCGACGACGGATGTTCCTAGACTTTCTTCTTCGACGACGGATGTTCCTAGACTGAAGACTTCTCGTCCAAGCTGGGCTATTTATAGCCTCGGCCGCTGGTACGCAACGAACCCTTTTGTTGTAACTACGGAGACTACCGTCGGAACTACAATGGAGCAATTGTTGTTTCCTATGCAGCGGTCTGTTCTATCGTTTCCATAGAAGCGACTCTTCTGTATTCCAGACACGTTACATTACTTTCTGTCATTTGTCTCTGGATTGTTATAGAAGGAGGTTATTTGAGAGCCTGTCACAGATTGTGTGTCTAGTTCAGCAAAAGACACAAAGTCCTTCCATAAATCTTCCCATGTGTGTTCAGACATGCGGCACAATTGATAAGTTCATAGCCCACAAAATCACAAAGAGTACACAACCAGATCATGGCAGATATCAGAAATGGCCTCTGTTGTTATACACATAAAATCTCTGCACATTCATGCGTTGCAGTTCTATTTTGTAAATAGAACTATCTTGAAATTTGAAACCTAAAACTGTTAACCCTGCACAAGGCACCTAAGGGATTGTCAAGGAGAATTGTTATACCTACCAATGACTTCATCCAACATCTTTTCAGCGAGCACTTGGCATTTCTTTTGGTTCTTTTTTTCCGTTAATAACCCAATTAGTGAAAATGTATTTACAATTGTATGAGTAGTGTTTTCCTTTTGGAGCAGTAATGTTGTGAAATTTGTCCCAGAAACTTCTCGTTCTTGTCACATGAGTATTGTATGTGAACACTCACATGGTTTTTCAATGCAAGAAGTAATGAATCTCATTGAATGTTTAATACAATAGCAAGGGCATAAGCTTGCCTCACAGTAGCTCATCAGATATTTACTTGGGCAATATGGGAGAGAAATTGTGATGCATATAGCCTGTTGGTCTGTCAGCTATGCAAGAAGTCTAAACAGGCAATTCAGGTTGACTTGAGTAGGTGTGTCCATCCCACTAGATTGGTCAAATGATAGGTAACAGGCTTTTAGACAGTCTACCTGTATTTGTGACTACTGTTGTTGCCTGCCTTATTCCACCATCAAATTTGTTATTAAATGCTGGACTTCACGTCTTATGTAATTACCAATACCTGACCATGTTAACTATCTCTACTGGAAATATGTGAAGTAAATCAAGGGTTCATGGTGTTGGAAAGTAAGATTGGTAGCCCATAAAGTCAGGGTATCATCTTTACTTGAGTGGAATGCCAATCACTGATAAACAATTCCCCTCTCTTCCTAGCCAGTTTATGATAAATTGGACCAAACTGTGCTGTGCTGTGTACCTTCCCTTGCCAGTTTAAAAGTTGCTGTAGCCACATATTAAAGTAAAAGTAAGTAAGGCTATCCCTGTAACAGGCCGTGGAGGCCCATAGGGTTGTGAGATGTTGAGGTTCCCACATCTTCTAGACAATCGGCTCACAGATGGCGGTGAGGTTGTCAGCCTTACGCGCTGGCTGCCCTTTACCCCCAAGAACATGCCAAGAATATTCTTGGTACTCATTTGTGTTAGGGGATGAGTCAACCCCAGGGCCATAGTGTGGCTGGAAGGATTAGGTCAATTGAAAAAATCCAATGACCTAATCGGGATTCAATCCCATGACATTCCGGTTTGTAGCATAGTGTCTCAACCAACTACGCTACCATGTACCCCCAGCCACATATTAGGCCCAATAAAAAACATCACCAAAGTCAGGTTTTCTATTTTATATACTGTATGTTTAAACTGTCAAATGTAACCATACTTTTTCACATTGTTATGTTGCAACTTGTTGTTTGCTTTGGTATCACAAACAGAAGGAGCAAGACTGGAATGTTGAGGAAATCATATGGGTGAACTGAAAGAGATTAATTTTTTGATAGAGATAAGAAAGATGTGATTGCAGATCAGATATTGTAGTGAAATGGGTATCACTCCTGCTTTATGTTTGGAAGGTGCTGGGTTTATATCTCGACCTGAGATGTGGTGTGCTGAGTGAGGTTTTTCATGGTATTCCTTAACCCCTCCGGTCAGATACTGTGGTAGTATCTTAAATTAGGCCATGACCACTTCCTTTCACATACGAGTACTTTCCAATTCAACATTTGTAATCATCCAACCTTTTGACTGTTATAGCCTTAAGTACTGACAGTGACATTAAATAAGCCGTAAATAATAAAATGAAGTATATTTGCAGGGGAAGTTACTGATCACTTTCTGCATTTTCACTCCTATCACATCATTGTTAAGACATGAGTGATAGTCGCAGCAGCTATATATATTATTTTTTTAGAATTTTTCAAATAATTTGTTTGCGGCAGGTGAATGTATAATTAGGAAATTGATTTGTAATTATTCTGTTATAACCTGAGAAGGAGCTTGGTGAATATTCCTCTCCCCATCCAGTGGATACCTGGGGATCTTTCCACAGGGATGAATTTGCCAAAGCATGAAGCAGACCACTCACTCTCTTGTTCTATGTGTGTGTGCATGCACATATGCATGAGGGGGTGTGTGTATGTGCGTGTGTGTGTGTGTGTGTGTGTGTGTGTATGGAGCTTTATCTTCATCATAAACCTATATGAAATGGATTGATGTAATGGTGACCCTTGATCTGAATCTCCGCCTGGACAACAGTTATCATGACTGAGGTTTGCGTGGTTTTGCCCAGTCTTTCCTGGCGAATGCTGGCCTAGTACCTCGATTAGGCCACGTGCTCTTCTTTCCAAATGCTTTTATCTATCATTTGACTTTATAAAATAGCTAATGACAGCATTGCAACAATCACATTCTCAGAAGAGCTCAATGCATATGTTACTTCATTTTGCTTACTTACTTACTCATGGAGCTGAGCCCTTCTGGAGGAGCCGCCAATTCTACAGCTACTCAAGAATTTCCCAGCATTTTATGGAACCCGAAGGTTCATTACCATGTTCACAAGAGCCCTCCACTGGTCCCTATCCTCAGCCAGATCTATCTAATCCGTACCATCCCATCCTATCCTATCTCTCTAAGATCCATTCTAATATTGTCCACCCACCTATGCCTTGGTCTTCCCTGTGGCTTCTTTCCTTCTGGCTTTCCCGCTACTTCATTTTACAAAAAAGAAAAACTATGTGGTCTTAGTCTGCAAGTGAACTATACCGACTGAGCGACCGCCACTTGTCAGCGAAGTTAGTGCCAGCTTTAGCGGCTAGAGGGTGTCATGTAGTCCGTGCAACAAATTCCCATGGCTGTTTATTTCGGTTTTCTACACCGGAGCCGCTGTTTCCTTGAAATAACTCCTCAGTTATCCTCACGAGGCTGATTGGACCCTGTTCCAGACCCACTACTTCTCAGAAAATCTGATATCGTCGGGAATCGAACCTGGGACATCTGGATCTGTAGCCAGGAACTCTGACCATTAGACAACAGAGGTGGCCCATTTTACTTCATGCAAAAATTCTTTATACTCAATGTGAAACCCTTACATAGTATCTTCTGTTTTAAAGTAACTTGTTTTCAGGCCATTAACGGCATTTCAGTTGCAACTGGATATTACTTGAGGAGACAGATATACCAGTATTAATAGTAATAGTGTAGGTATTCTCTTTTACTCAAGGGATGAGCCAAATTTTAATTGATGCAAGTAAGGAGATTGGTCCAGGAGTAAACACAGAGGAAACTATATGTTGTTGTCTCATCACCAAAATACAGGGCAAAATCATGACATAAAGATAAGAAACAGCTGTTTTGAAAATGTGGCACAGTTCAAATATTTGGGAACGACTATATCAAATCAAAACCTGATTCAGGAGGAAATTAAGAGGAGATTGAACTCATGTAATGCTTTCTACCATTCAGTCCAGAACCTTTTGTCTTCTCGTCTGCTGTCCAAAAACATAAAAATTAGAATATACAAAACTATGATTTTGCCTGTATGGATGTGAAACTTGGCCTCTGACATTAAGGGAGGAACATAGACTGAAGGTGTTTGAGAACAGGATGTTGAGGAGAATATTTGGACCGAAGAGAGACGAAGTGACAGGAGGTTGGAGAAAACTGCATAATGAGAAGCTTCATAACTTGTACTCTTCTCCAAGTATAATTAGAATGATCAGGGCATGTAGCACAAATGGGGGAGAAGAGGAATGCATATAGGATATTGGTGGGAAAGTCAGGAGGGAAGAGACTACTAGGAAGACCAAGGCATAGGTGGGTTGAAATATTAAAATGGATCTTAGAGGGATGGGATGGTATGGATTGGATTGATCTGACTCAGGATGGGGACCAGTGGAGGACTCTTGTGAACATGGTAATGAACCTTCTGGTTCCATAAAAGCTGGGAAAATCTTGAGTAGCTGCAGAATTGACAGCTCCGTGATTAAATAAGTAAGTAATGAGCCAACAGTCATTGGCTCTCATAAGACTATTGAGGGGTGTAGTGTGCATGTAGCTTATGGCCTTGTTTTACTTTCAGCCAAAAGAAGTAAACGATGTAAAAGTACCTGTAGATTCAACTAAGCCAAATCCCAATGGAGTGGAATTTGATAACTTATACTTGGATATGAACGGGATCATTCATCCCTGCACTCATCCAGAAGACAAGTAAGTAACACCAGCCAGAATTCAGTAATCTGGGATTATAGTTAGGTTATCAACACTGAATTTCTGATGGTGAATGTGAAACAGGTTACACATACATTGAAAGTATAAGACTCCCTGTTTCCCTGTAAAGTTATGCTTAAAATCTGTCTATTTCATTTAAGTCCAAAATATTTCAGATTTAATACTCAGAATGTGTCCCACTAATATCTGGATGCAGTTTGGAAAATATGACAGTTTGCTGTGATAAGAATTGTTAGCTCCCTGTTGTTCCCCCACATTGGAATGCTGCTCCATCTGCAACTTGTTCTGTTGCATAAGAATTCATATCACTGAGAGATTAGTAGTAGTTAGTGTGTGAGAGTTTAACACTCATTTTAAAACATCTTAAAATATTTACATTATTGAAATCAAACCAAATATATATGCATATAAGGTGTAAAAACTATCTGTTTCTGAGTTTAACCTTCTTACAACCAAGCCTAGTGATATAACCTACACAGAAATTACCATTCTCTGAACAGCACTAACGAGATAGGCCTACATGTTAATAAAACAGAAGTTTAGGTAAAAAATACTTTGTTTGAATAGGACCATCATCTTCTTAGTCTTCATTGCTGTGCTAACCCCAGATCCAAAATATTTTGCATGTTTGTGGAATGTCTTATGAATGTACTTGAATCATATCCAATAGAAAACCAGCCCCTAAGCACATTTGACCTTTGACCATGGTATTCCTAGTAGATACCAGTTTATTGTCTTCAAGGAAGAATAAAATGTGTTTTTAGAGAAGGAAGAAGTTCATGTATTTTAATTAAAAGAGATAGTACTAGAATGGTAGACCCTTGTGCAGCAGAAACAGCTGCACTGGAAGCTGTTTTGCCTCTTCCCTTCAGTTTGGATATTATTTTATAGTATCACAGTAACATCCATTTATGCTTAATCCCTGTTATTGATTTCTGCGCAGAGGTATTTTTGTTACATGGGCCATTACCAATGTGTTCACATATAAATCATCATTGTGAGGCTGATGAATTAATATACAGAATAAATGATCAAACAAACAAAAAACAAATAAAGACTGATAAGTTTCACTCTATATTTTCTAGCCACTGAAAGTGTCATTAAATAACCTACAAATAAGACTGTTTCTTATGTAGAGCCAGAGTGATTTTTATGGGTACTCCACAAGGATGCGAACATGCATAGAAACTAAACAAACAGAGTGGAAATTGCTGTTGAGTGAGATGTAAATCAACCACTTGTGTGTTTTTCAGACCTGCACCCAAAAATGAAGATGAGATGATGATAGCAATCTTTGAGTGCATCGATCGACTTTTCAGAATCGTGAGACCCCGCAAACTGTTGTACATGGCCATTGATGGTGTTGTAAGTTCATATTCATGCTTTCTTTTAATTGTTACGGAACGGCACTAAGAAATACAAGCAGTGTTTTCCTTGAATGGCTGAATTGCTAACACACCTACCGCTGGTGTGTTGGCTACATTCATAACCATCATCTGCCTAGAAAATGGAGTCTAATGTCACTGCTAATGTGCTGCATATTATAGATGCTTGGCATGTATTTCTTGAAGTAAGTAAATTGTTGCTAAGAACTCATCATCACAATAGATGCTCAAAGTGTCTCCCTTCTGTTTTTAAAAATCTTCACTGACTATAATAGGTAGAACTGTTTCACAAATGTTATGCTGAAGTCCATTCAGTGTATGGGGATTGTTCGAATACACTTTTTTTTAGGTTTCCCCATAGATAAAAGTGAAGGATTTAAGTCTTACAGGCCACAGTCCGTCTTCAAACACCTCATTTAAAACATGAATGGAATAGGTAGCAGTGTGTGCTGTAGCACCATCTTGCATAACATAACCATGTGTCGTTCTTCTATCATACTCTTCAAAAAAGGTTGAAGAATGTCACTGACTTGGCACTTTGAATGAATGATCTGTTAAAAAAATGGGTCCAACTCTTCATCTAGTGGCAGCGGCACATCACACACGAATCCATGAAAGGGCACTTCAAAAGTCTGCCTTGGATGAATACTAGTCTGATACCTGTTCTTCTGAATATTGATATAACCATTCAGATGGGTTCAAGATTCTCCAGACAAGAATATAAGTTTTGGTTGAAGCACACCATCATGTACAGACTATGAAGCCAGTTACAAAAATGTATTATGTTTAATCATCATCTTCAGTTGTTTGAACCTGTCTAATTTTATACTGCAGTAGCCATACTGTTTTAGTTACACTTCATGCTGTCATCGTCACAGACTCTTCCTGTTCAGCTAATCATGTCAGGGATTTCCAAAGTAGTTTTTCTGATCTGGCTCCAGTTTCTTTATACTTTTTGTTTGTTAGCACAGCATCCTATCTAGTGTATTTCCTGTCTAAGGAAGTCCCAGTTGAATGCAGTTTGTTCACCACTTTGAGAATTGTTAAGTTGAAACTCAAACGCCAGTATACTTAAGGTGAAACCATCTTTACATGATTTATATTTCACATAAACCATACATAAAAGCTTTCTGTTCAGGTATATATTTCAACATCTCAGTTCAGTACTGTAATTGAGAACATGAAATACTCTTCAGAATGATCTTACAAGAACTGATAGATACTAGTGGGTCATTTGCAGGTGCAGTGAAAGCCATGCATGATAAATGGTAATGGAGGTACATTGTGTTACTACACAGCTGGCAGTCAAAGCGACTACTGCTACTGCTTGCACTTTTTTCTCACATTTGGGCAA
>NW_019729220.1:0-534 GCF_002891405.2 Cryptotermes secundus
ACGAGGCTACATAAGGAGCAACGAAGGCTAATCGCAGTTAGTTCCAAGCAAGCCTACGAGTTAGTTCTCAAGGCAGCAGTTAAGCATTTGCAGTGTAGCATTTGTGATACTGCAGATAGCAGTAATTGTGAGATTGTAATTTGTGTGGTTGTAAGAGCGAATGTGAAATAAAATTCGCTATACCCAATAAGGTGTGGAGTTATTTGTCGCGGTATAAAAACCCAACACGTGACAACTGGTGTTTCAGAAGTGTGATATGGACTTACAAACGTGATCGATAGGATTCGAACTCAAAACACGCGACAATCTGGTGTCAGAATTGTTTTACGAACTTGAACACGCCTGGACAAATAACTGAATTATTGTGCATAGAGTATTTTACTGCTACAAAATAAAGGTGCAGCAGATGATGGAAATGCTGCTCAAGGAAATCAGAGCTGGCCAAGAAGAATTCATGGCAAAATTAGCCGCCGACTCGAAAGCCTGGCGAGAAAAAATGGCCGTAGAAAGAAGAGCTATCCAAGCAAGGACGGA
>NW_019729221.1:0-1910 GCF_002891405.2 Cryptotermes secundus
TTGCCAGCTTCCTAGCTTTGCGTTTCTGCATTGCTAGTTTTGCGATGCTACTTTGCTTGATTTCTGTTGCTAGCTTGCTAGCTCGATAGATATGCGTCTCTAGTTCGCTTGCTTTGCGTTGCTATCTTGCCAGCTTTGCGTTGCTAGCTTGCCAGCATTGCCTTGCTAGCTTGAAAGATTTGCGTTGAACGCTTGCTAGATTTGCGTTGCTACATTGCTCGCATTGCTTTGCTATCTTACTAATTTTGCGTTGCTAGCTTGCTACCTTTGCGTTAATAACTTGCTAGCTTTGCGTTGGTAACTTCCTAGCTTTTCGTTGCTATCATGCTAGCTTTCCGTTGCTAGCTTGCTAGCTTGATAGATATGCGTTGCTATCTTGCCAGCTTTGTGTTACTAGCTTGCTAGATTTGCGTTGTTAGCTGGTCAAATTTGCGTTTCTAGCTTCCCAGGTTTACGTTGCTAGCTTGAAAATTTGCATTTCTTGCTTGCTAGCTTTCGTTGCTAGCTGGCTAGCTTCTTGTTGCTAGCTTGCTAGCATTGCGTTGCTAGCTTGCTAGCAGTGCGTTGCTAGCTTGCTAGCAGTGCGTTGCTAGCTTGCTAGCAGTGCGTTGCTAGCTTGCTAGCAGTGCGTTGCTAGCTTGCTAGCAGTGCGTTGCTAGCTTGCTAGCAGTGCGTTGCTAGCTTGCTAGCAGTGCGTTGCTAGCTTGCTAGCAGTGCGTTGCTAGCTTGCTAGCAGTGCGTTGCTAGCTTGCTAGCTTTGCGTTGCTAGCTTGATAGAATTGCGTTTCTAGCTTGCCAACTTTGCATTGCTTGCTTGCTAGATTTGCGTTGCTACCTTGCTTGCTTTGCGTTGCAACCTTGCTAGCTTACCTTTGCTAGCTTGCTAGGTTTAAGTTGCTAGCTTGCTAGCTTTGCGTTGCTTGATTGCTTGCTTGCATTACGTTACTTGCTTGCTATTTTTCGTTGCTAGGTTCCTAGTTTTGCGTTGCTAGATTGCTAGTTTTGCGTTGTTAACTTGCTAGCTTTCCTTTGCTTCCTTGTTAAATATGCGTTGCTAGATTGCTAGTTTTGCTTTGCTAGCTTGCAAGCTTTGGGTTTCTAGCTTGCCAGGTTTGCGTTGCAAGCTAGCCAGCTTTGCGTTTCTAGCTTCCCAGCTTTGTTTTGTTAGCTTTGCCAGATTTGCGTTACTAGCTTGCCAGATGTGCGTTGTTAGCTTGCCAGCTTTGCGTTGCTAGCTTTCTAGATTTGCTTTGCTAGCTTGCTAGCTTTGCGTTGGTAGCTTGCATGATTTGCGATTCTATCTTGATATCTTTGCTTTTCTAGCTTCCTAACTTTGCGTTGCTAGGTTGTTAAGTTTGTGTTGCTAGCTTGCTAGCTTTGCGTTGCTAGCTTGGTAGATTTGCGTTGCAAGCTTGCTAGCTTGCTAGCTTTGCGTTGCTATCTTGCTAGCTTTGCGTTGCTAGGTTGCTTGTTTTGCCTTGCTAGCTTGCTACCTTGGCTTTTCTTGCTTGCTAGCTTTGCATTGCCAGCTTGCTTGCTTTGCGTTTCTCGCTTGCTAGCTCTGCGTTGCTAGTTTGCTAGATTTGCGTTGCAACCTTGGTAGCTTTCAATATTATATTTCAGCATCCTGTTACACTCACACAATATATATGGACAAATTGGGCCATATTTACATATAGTACAAAAGAAGTAAGAAAAATTACACAACTTTTTATAGACACACAGATAAAAGTAGCATTCCGCACACGTAACACAATAGAAAACATACTCAAACAAAACCACAATTAGATAAATACAATAAAAGTGGCATATACCAAATGAAATGTGTAGATTGCCCATTGAAATACATTGGACAAACGGGCCGAACATTTAACGCTAGATATAAAGAACATATACATGATATTAGAAAT
>NW_019729221.1:2084-34456 GCF_002891405.2 Cryptotermes secundus
AGTAACACAAATATTTGTATATTACAGACAACACATGAACAGCGATAAAAACAAGAAGTGGCCGCTGCAGCACCGTAGATATAGGGCATGTACCCTGAAAAATTTTAATTTGAAAAAGAAAGAGAACAAAGATCCTAGAGACATTTTAACTTGAATTAAGGTTTAAAAAGTGCTAATTAAAAATCAAATCGACGCATGTAGATTAACAAAGATTTTATACAATTTGAAAGACTGGGATTTTTACATTTTTAACAAGCAGTGTAACAGATACGTGAGTGATACACACCTGATGATGGCCATTTAGGGCCGAAACATGTAGCGTGGAGGAGGAAAAAGAAGTAAAAACTACAATAAAATTGTTGCATTTAAGACGGTATTTGTCCATATATCTTGGTAGCTTTGCCTTGCTAGCTTGCAAATTTGACGTTGCTAGCTTTCAGGATTTGTGTTGCTAGCTTGCTAGTTTTGCGCTGCTCGCTCGCTAGCTCTGCCTTGCTAGCTTGCTAGATTGCTAGATTTGCGTTCCTAGCTTGCTAGCTTTGCGTTGCTATCATACTATATTTGCGTTGCTAGCTTGCTAGCTTTGCGTTGCTAGCTTGCTAGCTTTGCGTTGCTAGCTTGCTAGCTTAGCGTTTCTAGCTTGCTAGCTTTGCGTTGCTAACATCCAAGCTTTGCGTTGTTACCTTCCTAGCGTTGAGATGCTATCTTGCTAGATTTGCGTTGCTAGGTTGCTAGTTTTGCGTTTCTAGCTTGCTAGCTTTGTGTTGCTAGCTTGATGTCTTTGCGTTGCTATCTTGCTAGCATGCTAGATTTGCGTTTCCAGCTTGCTAGATTCCGTTGCTAGATTGCTAGCTTTGAGCTGCTTCCTTCCTTGCTTTGAGATTTTGCTTGCTATTTTTCGTTGCTAGCTTCCTAGTTTTGCGTTGCTGGATTGCTAGTTTTGCGTTGCTATCTTGCTAGCTTTCCGTTGCTAGCTTGCTAGCTTAATAGATATGCGTTGCTAGCTTCTAACTTTGCGTTGATAGCTTGCCAGGTTTGCGTTGATAGCTAGTAAACTTTACGTTTCTAGCTTCCCAGCTTTGCTTTGCTAGCTTGCAAACTTTGCGTTGCTAGCTTGCTAGCTTTGAGTTACTAGCTTTCTAGCATTGCGTTGATAACTTCCTAGCTTTGCTTTGCTACCTTGCTAGCTTGCTAAATTTGACTTGTTAGCTTGCTAGATGGCTAGATTTGCGTTGTTAACTGGCTAGCTTTGCGTTGATAATTTGCTAGTTTGCGTTCTAACTTGCTAGATTTGCGTTCTGACCTACTAGCTTTGCAATGCTAGCTGGCTATGTTTGGTTGATAGCTTGCTAGCTTTGCATTGCTAGCTTGATATCTTTGCGTTGTTAGCTTGCTAGCTTTGTTTGCTTCCTTGTTTGCTTGCTTTGCGTATCTTGCTTGCTGGCATTCGTTTCTAGCTTGCTAGGTTTGCGTTCATACTTTGCTAGTTTTGCGTTGCTAGCTTCCAACTTTGAGTTGCTAGCTTGCTAGATTATTAGATTTGCATTGCTAGTTTGCTAGGTTTGCGTTACTATCTTGCTAGCTTGCCAGCTTTACGTTGCTAGCTTTTTAGCTTTACGTTTGCTAGCTTGGTAGCTTTGGTTTTCTAGATTGGTAGCTTTGCGTTTCTATCTTGCCAGGTTTGCGTTGTTAGCTTGCCAGGTTTGCTTTGCTTGCTTGCTAGATTTGCGTGGCTAGCTTGCCAGCTTTGCGTTTCTATCTTGCTAGCTTTCCGTTGGTAGCTTGCTAGATTTGAGTTGATAGTTTGCTAGCTTTGCGTTGCTAGCTTGCTTGTTTAATTTGCATTTCTTGCTTGTTAGCTTTCGTTGCTAGCTTCCTAGCTTTGCGTTGCTAGATTGCTAGCTTTCCGTTGCTTCCTTGTTAGATATGCGTTGCTAGATTGCTAGATGAGGGTTGCTAGCTTGCAAGCTTTGCGTTGCTAGCTTGACAGGTTTGCGTTGCCAGCTAGCCAGCTTTGCGTTTCTAGCTTCCCAGGTTTGCTTTGTTAGCTTGCCAGATTTGCGTTACTAGCTGGCCAGATGTACGTTGTTAGCTTGCCAGCTTTGCGTTGCTAGCTTGCTAGATTTGCGTTGTTAGATTGCTAGCTTTGCGTTGGTAGCTTCCATGATTTGCGATTCTATCTTGATATCTTTGTTATTCTAGCTTCCTAGCTTTGCGTTGCTAGGTTGTTAGGTTTGCGTTGCTAGCTTGCTAGCTTTGCGTTGCTAGCTTGGTAGATTTGCGTTGCAAGCTTTCTAGCTTGCTAGATTTGCGTTGCTATCTTGCTAACTTTGCGTTGCTATGTTGCTTGCTTTGCCTTGCTAGCTTGCTACCATTACGTTGCTAGCTTACTAGCTATGCATTGCCAGCTTGCTGGCTTTGCGTTTCTCGCTTGCTAGCTCTGCGTTGCAAGTTTGCTACATTGCTAGATTTGCTTTGGTAACTTGCTAACTTTGCGTTGCAGTCTTACTAAATATGCGTTGCTATTTTGCAAGTTTTGTTTGCTATGTTGCTAGCTTTGCGTTGATAACTTCCTAGCTCTGCGTTGCTAGAATGCTAGCTTTGCGTTGCTAGCTTGCCAGCTTTGCTTTGTTAGCTTGCCTGATTTGCGTTGCTAGTTTGCCAGCTTTGCGTTGCTAGCTTGCTAGCTTTGCTTTGCTTGGTTGCTTGCTTCTTTGCTTTGCGTTTCTTGCTTGCTAGAATTCGTTGCTTGCTTACTAGCTTCGCGTTGCTAGGTTGCTAGCATTGCGTTGCTAGCTTGCTAGCTTTGCGTTGCTACCTTGCTAACTTTGCGTTTCTAGCTTCATAGCTTTGCGTTGCTAGCTTGCTAGATTATTAGATTTGTGTTGCTAGTTTGATAGCTTTGCGTAGCTACTTGCTAGCTTTGCGTTGCTACCTTGCCAACTTTGCGTTGCTAGCTTTTTAGCTTTGCGTTGCTAGCTTGGTAGCTTTGCGTTGCTAGCTTGCTAGCTTTGCGTTTGCTAGCTTGGTAGATTTACGTTGCAAGCTTGCTAGCTTGCTACCTTTGCGTTGGTTGCTTACAAGATTTAAAATGCTAGCTTGCTACTTTGCGTTTCTAGCTTGCAAGCTTTCCGTCGCTAGCTGGCTAACTTGATAGATATGCGTTGCTAGCTTGCCAGGTTTGCGTTGGTAGCTTTCTAGCTTTGTGTTGCTAGCTTGGTAGCTTTACGTTGCTAGCTTGCTACCTGTGCGTTGCTATTTTGCTAGCTTTGCGTTACTAGCTTGCTAGCTTTCCGTTTATAACTTCCTAGCGTTGCTTTGGTAGCTTGCAAGCTTTCCGTCGCTAGCTGGCTAACTTGATAGATATGCGTTGCTAGCTTGCCAGGTTTGCGTTGGTAGCTTTCTAGCTTTGTGTTGCTAGCTTGGTAGCTTTACGTTGCTAGCTTGCTACCTGTGCGTTGCTATTTTGCTAGCTTTGCGTTACTAGCTTGCTAGCTTTCCGTTTATAACTTCCTAGCGTTGCTTTGGTAGCTTGCAAGCTTTGCGTTGCTAGCTTGCTAGCTTTGCGTTGCTACCTTACTAGTTTTGCGTTGCTATCTTGCTAGCTTTGCGTTACTAGCTTGCTAGCTTTCCGTTTATAACTTCCTAGCGTTGCTTTGGTATCTTGCAAGCTTTCCGTCGCTAGCTGGCTAACTTGATAGATATGCGTTGCTAGCTTGCTAACTGTGCGTTGCTATTTTGCTAGCTTTGCGTTGCTAGCTTGCTAGATTTGCGTTGTTAGCTAGTCACATTTGCGTTTCTATCTTCCCAGCTTTGCGTTGCTAGCTTCAATAATTTGCGTTTCTTGCTTGCTAGCTCTCGTTTCTAGCTTGCTAGATTCGCGTTGCTAGCTTGCTAGCATTGCGTTGCTAGCTTGCTAGCTTTGTGTTGCTAACTAGCTATCCTTGCGTTGCTAGCTTTATAGCTTTGCGTAGTTAGCTTTTTATATTGTTAGATTTGCGTTCCTAATTTGCTAGTTTTGTGTTGCTAGCCTTATAGTTTGTGTTGCTAGCTTGCCAACTTTGCATTGCTTGCTTGCTAGATTTGCGTTGTTAACTTGCAAGCTTTGCGTTGCTACCTTGCTAGCCTACCGTTTCTAGCTTGCTAGCTTTGCGTTTCTTGCTTGCTTGCTTGCATTACGTTTCTTGCTTGCTATCTTTCGTTGCTAGGTTCCTAGTTTTGCGTTGCTAAATTGCTAGTTTTGCGTTGGTAACTTTCTAGCTTTCCGTCTCTAGGTGGTTAGATTTGCGTTCCTAGCTTGCTAGATTTGCTTTGCTGACTTGCCAGCTTTGCGTTGCTAGCTTGCCATCTTTCCGTTGATAGCTTGCCAGCTTTGCGTTTCTAGCCTTCTAGCTTTGCTTTGCTAGCTTGCAACATTTGCGTTGCTAGCTTGCCAGGTGTGCGTTGCTAGCTTACAAGTTTGCGTTTCTAGCTTGCTAGATATCCTTTGCTAACTTGCTAACTTGCTAGATATGTTTTGCCAGCTTGCTAGCTTTGCGTTGCTATCTTGCCAACTTGCGTTGCAAGCATGCTAGCATTTCGTTGCTAGCTGGCCAGCTTTGGTTTGGCAGCTTTCCAGGTTTTCTTTGCTAGCTTGCCAGCTTTGCGTTCCGCGCTTGCTAGCTTTGCGTTGCTACCTTGTTAGAGAGCTAGATTTGCGTTGCTTTCTTGCTAGCTTTGCGTTGCTATCTTATTAGCTGTGCGTTGCTAACTTGTAGCTTTGCGTTACTAGCTTGCTAACTTTGCGTTGATAGCTTCCTAACTCTGCGATGCTTGCTAGCTAGCTTTGCGTTGCTACCTTGTTAGAGAGCTAGATTTGCGTTGCTTTCTTGCTAGCTTTGCGTTGCTATCTTATTAGCTGTGCGTTGCTAACTTGTAGCTTTGCGTTACTAGCTTGCTAACTTTGCGTTGATAGCTTCCTAACTCTGCGATGCTTGCTAGCTAGCTTTGCGTTGCTAGCTTGCTAGCTTGGCGTTGATAACTTCCTAGCTTAGGTTTGCTAGGTTGCTAGTTTTGCGTGTCTAGCTTGCTACATTTGTCTGGCTAGCTTGCTAGCTTTGCGTTGCTAGCTTGTTAACTTTGCGTTGCTAGCTTGGTAGCTGTGCGTTGCTAGCTTGCCAGCTTTGCTTTGTTAGCTTGCCAGATTTGCGTTGCTAGCTTGCCAGCTTGGCTTTGCTAGCTTACCAGCTTTGGGTTTCTAGCTTGCTAGCTATACTTTGCTAGTTTTTAGCTTGCTAAACATGCGTTGCTACCTTCATAGCTTTGCGTTGCTAGCTTGCTAGTTTTGCTTTGCTTGGTTGCTTGCTTCTTTGCTTTGCGTTTCTTCCTTGCTAGCATTCGTTGCCTGCTTCTAGCTTCGCGTTGCTAAGTTGCTAGCATTGCGTTGCTAGCTTGCTAGCTCTTCGTTGCTACATTGCTAGCTTTGCGTTGCTAGCTTCTTAGCTTTGCGTTGCTAGCTTGCTAGCTACGCGTTGCTATCTTCCTAGATTTGCGTTGTTTGCTAACTTTGTGTGGCTAGCTTGGTAGCTTGGCTTTGCTAGCTTGCCAGCTTTGCGTTGCTAGCTTGGTAACTGTGCGTTGCTAGCTTGCCAGCTTTGCTTTGCTAGCTTGCCAGATTTTCGTTGCTAGCTTGCAAGCTTGGCGTTGCTAGCTTACCAGTTTTGGGTTGCTAGCTTGCTAGCTATCATTTGCTAGCTTGATATCTTGCTAGATATGCGTTGCTAGCTTCATAGCTTTGCGTTGCTAGCTTGCTAGTTTTGCTTTGCTAGGTTGCTTGCTTCTTTGCTTTGCGTTTCTTGCTTACTACCTTCGCGTTGCTAGGTGGCTAGCATTGCGTTGCTAGCTTGCTAGCTTTGCGTTGCTGCCTTGCTAGCTTTGCGTTGCTAGCTTCTTAGCTTTGCGTTGCTAGCTTGCTAGATTATTAGATTTGCGTTGCTAGATTGCTAGCTTTACGTTTCTATCTTGCTAGCTTTGCGTTGCTACCTTTCCAGCTTTGCGTTGCTAGCTTGGTAGATTTGCGTTGCAAGATTCCGAGCTTGCTAGCTTTGCGTTGGTTGCTTACAAAATTTATGATGCTAGCTTGCTACATTTGTGTTTCTAGCTTGCTACTTTTGCTTGGCTAGCTTTCTAGATTTGCGTTGCTAGCTTGGTAGCTTCCTGTTGCTAGCTTGCTAGCTACGCGTTGCTATCTTGCTAGTTTTGCATTGCTAGCTTGCTTGCTTTGTGTTTCTTGCTTGTTAACTTTGCGTTGCTAGCTTGCTAGCTTTGTTTTGTTAGGTTGCTAGCTTTGCGTTGCTAGCTTGCTAGCTTTGCGTAGCCACGTTGCTGGTTTAGCGTTCCTCGCTTGTCAGCTCTCCGTTGCTAGTTTGCAACATAGCCAGATTTGCGTTGTTAAATTGCTAGATTTGCTTTGCTAGCTTGTTAGCTTTCCGTTGGAAGCTTGCAAGATATGCGATTCTAGCTTGCTATCTTTGCGTTGCTAGCTTGCTAGATTTGCGTTGCTAGATTGCTAGCTACGCGTCGCTATCTTGCTAGTTTTGTGTTGCTTGCTTGCCTTCTTTGCGTTTCTTCCTTGCTAGCTTTGCGTTGCTATCTTGATAGCTCTGCTTTTCTAGGTTGCTAGCTATGTTTTGCTAACTTGGTAGCTTTGCGGTGCTAGGTTGCTAGCTTTGCGTTGCTAGCTTGCAAGCTTTGCCTTTCTAGCTTGCTACGGTGGCGTTGCAAGCTTGCTAGCTTTGCATTGCCAGCTTGTACGTTTTGCTTTTCTAGGTTGCTAGCTAAGTTTTGCTAGCTTGGTAGCTTTGCGTTTCTAGCTTGAAAGCTTTGCCTTGCCAGCTTGCAACCGCGGCGTTGCTAGCTTTCTAGTTTTGCGTTGCCAGTTTGCTGGCTTTGCGTTGCTCGCATGCTGGCTCTGCTTTGCTATTTTGGTACATTGTTAGATTTGCGTTGCTAGCTTGCTAACTTTGCGTTGCTATCTTACTAGATTTGCGTTGCTAGTTTGATAGCTTTGGTTTTCTACCTTCCTAGCTTTGCGTTGCTTACTTCCTAGCTTTGCCTTGCTAGCTTGCTAGTTTGCGTTGCTAGCTTGCAGTCTTGCTAGAGTTGCGTTGCAAGGATGCTAGTTTTGCGTTTAAAGCTTGCTTGTGTTGTTAGCTTGCTAGCTTTGCGTTGCTAGCTTGACAGAATTGCGTTGCCAGGTTGCCAGCTGTGCGTTGCTAACTTGCCAGCTATGCGTTGCTAGCTTGCCAGCTTGCGTTGTTGCTTTCTAACTTTGCGTTGCTAGCATTCTAGCTTTGCGTTGCTAGCTTGCTAGCTGTGCGTTGATAGCTTTCCAGATTTTCGTTGCTAGCTTGACAGCTTCACTTTGCTATCATGCAAATATTCGTTGCTTGCTTCCTAGCTTTGCGTTCCTATCTTGCTTGTTTTGAGTTGCTAGTATGATAGCTTTGCTTTGCAAGCTTGCTACGTTTGCGTTGTTATCTTAATAGCTTTGCGTAGCTTGCTTGCTTGTTTGCGTATGTTGCTTGCTAGGTTTGTGTTTCTAGCTTGATAGCATTGCGCTGCTAGCTTGCTAGCTGTGCGTTTCAAGCTTGGTAGCTTTGCGTTGCTAGCATGCTAGATTTGCGTTACTAGCTTGCTAGAATTGTGTTGCTAGCTTTCTAGGTTCCGTTTCTAGTTGGATAATGTTGCATTGCTCTCTTGCTTGCTTTGCGTTGCTTGCTTCCTTGCTTTGCGTTTCTTGCTTGCTAGCTTTGCGTTGGTAACTTGCTATTTTTGTGTTCATAGCTTGCTAGCTTGTTAGATATGCGTTGCTAGCATGCTATTTTTGGGTTGCTAGCTTGCCAACATTGCGTAGCTAGATAACCAGCTTTGCGTTTCTATCTTCCCACATTTGCTTTGCTAGCTTACCAGCTTTGCGTATAGCTTGCCAGCTTCGCGTTGCTAGCATGCAAGCTATCAATTACTAGCTTGCAACCATGCTAGATTTGTGTTGCTAGCTTGCTCTCTTTGCGTTTCATGCTTCCTTGCTTTTCGTTTCTTGCTTGCTAGCTTTGCGTTGCTAGCTTGCTAGTTTTGCGTTGCTAGCTTGCTAGCTTGCTTGATTTGCGTTGCTAGTTTGCCAGCTTTGCGTTGCTAGCTAACCAGATTTGCGTTGCTAGCATTCTATCTTCGCGTTGCTAGCATGATATGTTCGCGTTGCTAGCATGCTAGCTATCAATTTCTAGCTTGCTAGCTTGCTAGCTTTGCGTTGCTAGTTTGCTAGCTTTGCGTTTTTAGCTTGCCAGCTTTGCGTTGCTAGCTTGCCAGCTTTGCGCTTCTAGCTTGTTAGTTTTGCGGTGCTAGCTTGCTAGCTTGCTAGATTTGCGTTGCTAGCTTGCTAGCTTGCCAGCTGTGCGTTGCTAGCTTGCCAGCTTTGCTTTGCTCTCTCGCTAGCTTTGCGTTTCCTAGCTTGCTAGTTTCCCTTGCTAGCTTGCTAGGATCCCGTTGCTATCTTGCTAGCTTCGCGTTGCTATCTTGCTAGTTTTGCGTTGCTTGCTTGCTCGCTTTGCGTTCCTTGCTTGCTAGGTTTGCGTTGCTAGCTTGCTAGCTTTGCTTTGCTAGCTTGGTAGTTTTGCGTTGATAGCTTGCTAGTTTTGCGTTGATAGCTTGCTAGCTTTGCCTTGCTAGCTTAATAATTTGCTAGATTTGCGTTCCTAGCTTGATAGCTTTGCGTTGCTCGATTGCTAGCTCTGCGTTGCTAGCTTAATAATTTGCTAGATTTGCGTTCCTAGCTTGATAGCTTTGCGTTGCTCGATTGCTAGCTCTGCGTTGCTAGCTTAATAATTTGCTAGATTTGCGTTCCTAGCTTGATAGTTTTGCGTTGCTATCTTATTAGATTTGAGTTGCTAGCTTGATAGCTTCGCGTTGCCAGCATGCTATTTTTGCTTTGCTAACTTTCTAGCTTTGCGTTGCAAACTTCCTAGCTTTGCGTTGCTAGCTTGCTAGCTTTGCATTGCTAGCTTGATAGATTTGAGTTGCTTGCTTCCTTGCCATTCGTTTCTTACTTGCTAACATTGCGTTGCTAGCTTGCTAGCTCTGCGTTGCTAATTTGTTAGCTTTGCGTTGCTAGCTTGCTAGCTTGCTAGATAAGAGTTGCTATTTTGCTAGCTTTGTGTTGCTAGCTTGCCAGCTATGCTTTGTTAGCTAACCAGCTTTGCGTTTCTAGCTAGCCAAGTGTGCTTTGCTAGCTTGCCAGCTTAGCATTGCTAGCTTCCCAGCTTAGCATTGCTAGCTTCCCAGCTTTGCGTTGCTAGCTTGCCAGCTTGCGTTGCTAGCTTGTTAGGCTTAAAATTGCTGACTTGCTAGCTTTGCTTTGCTAGCTTGCTAACTACGGCTTGCTAGCTTGCCAACTTTGCGTTTCTTGCTTGCCAGCTTTGCAATTTTAGCTTGCCAGATTTGAGTTGCTAGCTTGCTAGATTTGCTTGGCTAGCTTGCTAGATTTCCTTTGCTAGCTTGATAGCTATGCTTTGTAAGCTTGGTAGCTTTGCGTTTACTTGCTTGCTAGCTTGGCCTTGCTAGCTTCCTAACTCTGCTTGCTAGCTTGCTAGCTTTGAGTCCCTAGCTTGCTAGTTTTGCGTTGCTAGCTTGCTAGCTTTGCGATCTAGCTTACTAGCTTTGCTTTGATAGCTTGCTAGCATTGGATGCTGGCTTCCTAGCTTTGCGTTGCTAACTACCAACCTTTGCGTTGATATCTTGCTAGCTTTGCGTTGCTAGCTTGACAAATTTGCGTTGCTCGCTAACCAGCTTTGCGTTTTTAGCTTGCCAGGTTTGCGTTTCTAGCTTGCCAGCTTTGCGTTGCTAGCTTCCCAGCTTTGCGTTGCTAGCTTGCCAACTTCGCGTTGCTAGCATGCATGCTATCATTTGCTAGCTTGCTAGCTTGCTAGCTTTGCTTTGCTAACTTGCTATTTTTCCGTTGCTATCTTGCCAGGTTTGCGTTGCTAGCTTGCTAGCTTTGCCTTGCTACCTTGCTAGCTTTCCGTTGCTAGCTTGCTAGCTTTGAGTTGCTAGTTTGCTAGCTTTGCATTGTTTGTTTGCTTTCTTTGCGTTTCTTGCTTCCTAGCTTTGCGTTTCTGGTTTGCTAGTTTTGCGATGCTAGTTTGCTAGCTTTCCGTTGCTATCTTGCTATCTTGCTAGATATGCGTTTTTTGCTGGCTAGCTTTGCGTTGCTATCTTGCCAGGTTTGCGTTGCTACCTTGCCAGGTTTGAGTTGATAGCTAGACACTTTTGCATTTCTAGCTTCTCAGCTTTGCTTTGCTGGCTTGAAAGCTTTTCATTTCACGCTTGCTAGATTTGCGTTGCAAGCTTGCCAGCTTTGCGTTGCTAGCTTGCTACCTTTCCGTTGCTAGCTTGCTAGAATGATAGATAGGCTTTGCAAGCTTGCTAGTTTTGCGTTGCCAGCTTGCCAGCTTTGCGTTTCTAGCTTGCCACCTTTGCGTTGTTAGCTAGTCAGCTTTGCGTTTCTAGCTTCCCAGTTATGCGTTGCTAGCTTGAAATTTTTGAGTTGCTCGCTTGCTAGCTTTGCGTTGCTAGCTTGTTAGACGGCTAGATATGCGTTGCTAGCTTGTAAGCTTTGCGTTGCTATCTTACTAGCTTTGCGTTGCTAGCTTGCTAGCTTTGCGTTACTAGCTTGCTAACTTTGCGTTGATAACTTCCTAGCTCTGTTTGCTAGCTTGCTAGATTTGCGTTCCTAGCTTGCTGGATGGCTAGTTTTGCGTTGCTAACTTAGTAGCTTTGCGTTGTAGCTTGCAAGCTTTCCGTTCTATCTTGCTAGATTTGCGTTCTGACTTGCTAGCTTTACAATCCTAGCTTGCTATCTTTGCGTTGCTTGCTTGCCAGCTTTGCGTAGCTAGGTTCCTAGCTTGCTAGATATGCGTTGCTACTTTGCTAGCTTTTGTTGATACCTTGCTAGCATTGCTTTGCTTGATTGATAGCTTTTATTTCTAGCTTGCTAGCTTTGCGTTTTTAGCTTGGTAGATTTGCGTTGCTAGCATGCTAGATGGCTAGATTTGCTTTGCTAACTTGCTAGCTTGCCAGCTTTGCGTTGCTAGCTTGCCAGTGTGCGTTGATATCTTGCTAGTTTTGCGTTCATTGTTTGCTGCTTGCTTTCATTACGTTTCTAGCTTGCTAGCTTTTCGTTGCTAGCTTGGTAGCTTTGCGTTTATAGCTTGCTAGCTTTGCGTTTCTAGCTTTCTAACTTTGCCTTGCTAGCTTGCAAGCTTGGCGTTGCTAGCTTGCTAGATTTGCGTTGCTAGACGGCTATTTTTGCGTTCCTACTTTGCTAGATTTGCTTTGCTATCTTGCTAGTTCTTGCGATCTAGCTTGCAGGCTTTGCGTTGCTAGCCTTCTATCTATGCGTTCCTAATTTGCTACCTTTGCGTTGCTAGCATGCTAGTTTTGGTTGCTAGTTTGTTAGCTTTGCGTTGCTAGCTTGCTAGGTTCCCATTGCTAGCTTTCTAGCTTCGCGTTGCTATCTTGCTAGTTTTGGGATGCTTGATTGCTTGCTTGCTTGCTTAGCGTTTCTTGCTTGCTAGCTTTGCGTTGGTAGCTTGCTTGCTTTGCGTTGCTAGCATGGTAGCTTTGCGTTGATAGCTTGCTAGCTGTGCGTTGTTAGCTTGCTAGCTTTGTCTTGTTCGCTTGCTACCTTGGCTTTGCTAGCTTGCAGGATTTTTTTGCTAGCTTGCTAGTTCGGTTATCGTTTGCTAGCTCTGATTTGCTAGCTTGCTAGATGGCTAGATTTTCGTTCCTAGCTTTCTAGCTTTGCGTTGCTATCATACTAGATTTGAGTTGCAAGCTTGCCAACTTTGCGTTGCCAGATTGCTATCTTTGCCTTGTTAACTTGCTAGCTTTGCGTTGCTAACTTCCTAGCTTTGAGGTGCTAGCTTGCTAGCTTTGCGTTGCTAGCTTGCTTGATTTGCGTTGCTACGATGCTATGTTTGTGTTGCTATCTTGCCAGCTTCGCGTCGCTAGCTTGCTATGTTTGCGTTTCTAGCTTGCTAGCATGCTAAATTTGCGTTGCTAACTTGCTAGCTTTGCGTTGCTAGCTTTCTACCATTGTGTTCCTAGCTTGCTGGCTTTGCGTTTCTAGCTAGCTAGCTTTGCGTTGCTTGCTTCCAAGCTTTGCGTTTCTTGCTTGCTAGTTTTGCGTAGCTAGCTTGCTAGCTTGTTAGATATGCGTTGCTAGCTTGTTAGCTTTGCGTTGCTAGCTTGTCAGCTTTGCATTGCTAGCTAACCAGATTTTCGTTGCTAGCATGATAGCTTCGCGTTGCTAGCATGATAGCTTAGCGTTGCTAGCATTCTAGCTATCAATTTCTAGCTTTCTAGCATGCTAGCTTTGCGTTGCTAGTTTGCTAGCTTTGCGTTTTTAGCTTGCCAGCTTTGCGTTGCTAGCTTGCTAGCTTTGCGCTGCTAGCTTGTTTGTTTTGCGTTGCTAGCTTGCTAGCTTGCTAAATTTGAGTTTCTAACTTGCTAAATTTGCGTTTCTAGCTTGCTAGCTTTCTAGATTTGCGTTGCTACCTTGCTAGCTTGCCAGCTTTGCGTTCCTACCTTGACAGCTTTGCGTTGATATCTTGCTAGTTTTGCGTTGCTTGCTTGCTTGCTATCTTTGCCTTTCCTAGCTTGCTAGTTATGCGGTGCTAGCTTGCTAGGATCCAGTTGCTATCTTGCTAGCTTCGCATTGCTACCTTGCTAGGTTTGCATTGCTTGCTTACTCGCTTTGCGTTCCTTGTTTTCTAGGTTTGCATTGCTAGCTTGCTAGCTTTGCGTTGCTAGCTTGGTAGCTTTGCGTTTTTGCTTGATTATTTTGCGTTGATAGCTTGCTAGCTTTCCCTGCTAGCTTGTCGTTGCTAGCTTGCTGGATTTATGTTGCTTACTTGGTAGGTTTGCGTTGCTCGCTTGCTAGCTCTGCGTTTGCAAGCTTAATAGATTGCTAGATTTGCGTTCCTAACTTGATAGTTATGCGTTGCTATCTTACTAGATTTGAGTTGCTACCTTGATAGTTTTGGGTTGCCAGCTTGCTAACTTTGCGTTGCTAACTTTCTAGCATTGCGTTGCAAATTTCCTAGCTTTGCGTTGCTAGCTTGCTATATTTGCGGTGCTTGCTTCCTTGCTATGCGTTTCTTTCTTGCTAGTTTTGCGTAGCTAGCTTGCTAGCTTTTTAGATATTTGTTGCTAGCTTGTCAGCTTTGCTTTGCTAGCTAACCAGGTTCTCGTTGCTAGCATGATAGCTTCGCGTTGATAGCATGATAGCTTCGCGTTGCTAGCATTCTAGCTATCAATTTCTAGCTTGCTAGCTTGCTAGCTTTGCGTTGCTAGTTTGCTAGCTTTGCGTTTTTAGCTTGCCAGCTTTGCGTTCCTAGCTTGCTAGCTTTGCGCTGCTAGCTTGTTTGTTTTGCGTTGCTATCTTGCTAGCTTGCTAAATTTGCGTTTCTAGTTTGCTAGCTTTCTAGATTTGCGTTGCTAGCTTGCTAGCTTGCCAGCTTTGCGTTCCTACCTTGACAGCTTTGCGTTGTTATCTTGCTAGTTTTGCGTTGCTAGCTTGCTTGCTAGCTTTGCGTTTCCTAGCTTGCTAGTTTTGCTTTGCTAGCTTGCTAGGATCCCGTTGCTATCTTGCTAGCTTCGCATTGCTACCTTGCTAGTTTTGCATTGCTTGCTTACTCGCTTTGCGTTCCTTGTTTGCTACGTTTGCGTTGCTAGCTTGCTAGCTTTGCGTTGCTAGCTTGGTAGCTTTCCGTTTTTGCTTGCTTGTTTTGCGTTGATACCTTGCTAGCTTTCCCTGCTAGCTTGTCGTTGCTAGCTTGCTGGATTTATTTTGCTAGCTTGGTAGGTGTGCGTTGCTCGCTTGCTAGCTCTGCGTTGCTAGCTTAATAGATTACTAGATTTGCGTTCCTAGCTTGATAGCTATGCGTTGCTATCTTACTAGATTTGAGTTGCTACCTTGATAGTTTTGCGTTGCCAACTTGCTAACTTTGCGTTGCTAACTTTCTAGCATTGCGTTGCAAACTTCTTAGATTTGCGTTGCTAGCTTGCTAGCTTGCTAGATATGCGTTGCTAATTTGCTTACTTTGTGTTGCTAGCTTGCCAGCTTCTCGTTACTAACATGTAAGCTTTCAACGGCTGTCTTGCTAGCTTTGCGTTGCTAGCTTGCTAGCTTGCTAGATATGCGTTGCTAATTTGCTTACTTTGTGTTGCTAGCTTGCCAGCTTTGCTTTGCTAGCAAACAAGCTTTGCGTTTCTATCTTGCCAAGTATGCTTTGCTAGCTTGCCAGCTTAGCTTTGCTAGCTTCCCACCTTTGCGTTGCTAGCTTGCCAGCTTCTCGTTACTAACATGTAAGCTTTCAACGGCTGTCTTGCTAGCTTTGCGTTGCTAGCTTGCTAGCTATGTGTTGCTAGCTTGCCATCTTTGCGTTGCTTGCTTGCCAGATTTGCGTTTTGCTTGCCAGCCTTGCGTTGCTAGCTTGCTAGATTTGCGTGGCTAGCTTTCCGTTGCTAGCTTGATAGATATGCTTTGTAAGCTTGGTAGCTTTGCTTTGCAATCTTGCTAGCATTGCGTTGCTAGCTTGCTACCTTGGCGTTGCTAGCTTGCTATTTTTGCGTTGCTTGCTTTATTTCTTTGGTTTTCTTGCTTGCTAGCTTTGCGTTGCTAGCTTGCTACCTTTGCGTTTCTTGTTTGCTAGCTTGCTAAATATGAGTTGTTAGCTTGCTAACTTAGCGTTGTTATCTTGCCAGCATTGCGTTGCTAGGTTGCCTGCTTTGCGTTGTTATCTTGCCAGCTTTGCTTTGCTAGCTTGCTAGATTTGCGTGGCCAGCTTGCTAGCTTTGCGTTTCTACCTTGCTAAACTTCCGTTGCTAGCTTGATTAATTTGAGTTGCTAGTTTGATGGCTTTGCGTTGTTTGCTTGCTTGTTTTGCGTTTTTGCTTGCTAGCTTTCGTTGCTAGCTCCCTAACTTTGCGTTGCTTGATTACTAATATTGCGTTGCTATCTTGCTAGCTTTCCGTTGCTAGCTTGCTAACTTAATAGATATGCGTTGCTAACTTCTAGCTTTGCGTTGCTAGCTTGCCAACTTTGCGTTGCTAGCTTGCCAGTTTTGCGTTGTTAGCTAGTCAGCTTTGCGTTTCGAGCTTGCTTGACGGCTAGATTTTTTTGCTAGCTTGCTATCTTTGCTTTGTTATCTTACTTGCTTTGCGTTTCTAGCTTGTTGGCTTTGCGTTACTAGCTTTCTAGCATTGCGTTGACAACTTCCTAGCTTTGCGTTCCTAGCTTGCTAGCTTTGCGTCATAGCTTGCTAGCTTTGCCTTGCTAGCTTGCTAGATGCCTAGATTTGCGTTGTTATCTTGCTAGATTTGCGTTGCTAACTTGATAGCTTTGCGTTCTAACTTGCTAGATTTACGTTCTGACTTAATAGTTTGCAATGCTAGCTTCCTATCTTTGCGTTGCTATCTTGCTATCTTTGCATTGCTAGCTTGCTACCTTTGCGTTGCTAGCTTGCTTTGATTTGCTTGCATGCTTGCTTTGCTTTTCTTGCTTGCTAGCATTCGATGCTTGCTTGCTAGCTTCGCGTTGCTAGGTTGCTAGCATTGCCTTTGTAGCTTGCTATTTTTGGGTTGCTACCTTGCTATCTTAGCGTTGCTACCTTCTACCTTTGCGTTGATATCTTATTAGCTTGCAAAATTTGCGTTGTTAGTTTGCCAGCTTTGCGTTGCTAAATTGCTAGATATGCATTGCTAGCTTGCTAGCTTGCTAGATTTGCTTTGCTAGCTTGCTAGCTTTGCGTTGGTAGCTTGCAAAATTTGCGATGCTAGCTTGCTAACTTTGATTTTCTAGCTTGCTAACTTTGCGTTGCTAGCTTTCTAGCTTTGCGTTGCTAGCTTGCTAGCTTCCCGTTGCTAGCTTGCTAGCTACGCTTTGCTATCTTGCTAGTTTTGCGTTGCTTGCTTTCTTGCTGGATTTGCGTTTCTTGCTTGCTAAATTTGGGATGCTAGCTTGCTAGCTTTGCTATGCTACGATGTTAGCTTTGCGTTGCAAGCGTGGTAGCTTTGCGTCTCTAGCCTGCGAGATTTGCGTTGCTAGCTTGCTAGCTTTGCCTTGCTAGCTTCCTAGCTTTGCCTTGCTAGCATGCTACCTTGGCGTTGATAGCTTACTAGCTTTACGTAGCCAGTTAGCTGGCTTTGCATTTCTCGCTCGCTAGCTCTCCGTTGCTAGTTTGCAACATTGCTAGTTTTGCGTTGCTAGCTTGCTATCTTTGCGTTGCTCTCTTACTAGATTTGCTAGCTTTGGTTTACTAGCTTGCTAGCTTTGTGTTGCTAACTTCCTAGCTTTGCGTTGCTAGCTTGTGTCTTTGCGTTGCTAGCTTGAAAGCTTGCTAGATTTGCGTTGCAAAGTTTCTAGCTTTGAGTTTCTAGCTTGCTAGCTTCGCGTTGCTAGCATTGCGTTGTTAGTTTGCTAGGTGTACGTTGCTACCTTGCTAGCTTTGCGTTGCTAGCTTCTTAGCTTTGCGTTGCTAGCTTGCTAGAATATTAAATTTGCGTAGCTAATTTGCTAGATTTGCGCTTCTATCTTGCTAGGTTTTGCGTTGCTAGCTTGCCAGCTTTGAGTTGCTTTTTAACTTTGCGTTGCAAGCTTGGTAGCTATGCGTTGCTAGCTTGCTATCTTTGCGTTTCTAGCTTGGTAGATTTGCGTTGCTAGCTTGCTAGCTTGCTAGATTTGTTTGAAAGTTTGCTAGATTTGCGTTGCAAGCTTGGTAGCTATGCGTTGCTAGCTTGCTAGCTTTGCGTTGCCAGCATGCTAGCCTTGCTTTGCAAGCTTGCTACCTTGGCGTTGCTAGCTTGCTAGCTTTGCGAAGCAAGCTTGCTGGCTTAGCGTTGCTAGCTTGCTAGCTTTGCTTTGCTTGCTTGCTTGCTTTCCGTTACTTTCTTGCTAGTTTTGTTGCTAGCTATCTAGCTTCGCGTTGCTATCTTGCTTGCATTGCGTTGCTAGCTTGCTAGCTTTGCCTTGCTAGGATGCAACATTGGCGTTGCTAGCTTGCTAGCTTTGCGTTTCTAGCTTGCTAGCTTTGCGTTGCTAGCTTGTTAGCTTTGCTTTGCTTGCTTGCTTACTTGTTTGCTTTGCTCTTTTCTTGCTAGCTTTCGTTGCTAGCTTTCTAGCTTTGCGTTGCTAGCTACGTAACATTGCTTTGCTATCTTTTTATCTTTTCTTTGCTAGCTTGGTAGCTTTGAGTTGCTAGAATGCTAGCTTTGCTTGCTAGCTTGTTAGCTTTGCGTTGCTAGCTTGCCAGCTTTGCTTTGTGGCATGCCAACTTTGCTTTGCTTGATTTGCGTTTCTAGGTTACTAGCTTTGCGTTGCTACCTTGCTAGCTTTCCGTTGCTAGCTTGCAAGCTTTGAGTTCCTAGTTAACTAGCTTTGCCTTTCTTGCTTGCTTGCTTGCATTGCGTTTCTTGCTTGCTAGCTTTTGTTGCTAGCTTCCTAGCTTTGTTTTCTAGCTTCGTAGTTTTGAGTTGATAACAAGCTAGTTTTGCGTTGCTAGCTTTCAAGCTATGCCTTTCTAGCTTGCTAGCTTGGCGTTGCTAGCTTGCAGGAATTTTGTTGCTATCTTTCTAGCTTCGCGTTGCTAGCTTGCTAGCTTTGCCTTTCTAGCTTGCTAGATGGCTAGATTTGCGTTGTTAGCTTGCTAGCTTTCCGTTTCTATCTTGTAGTTTGCCTTCTTACTTGCTAGATTTGCGTTCTGACTTACTATCAATGCAATGCTAGCTTGCTATCTTTGCGTTGCTAGCTTGCAAGCTTTGCATTGATACCTTGCTAGCTTTGCTTTGCTTGGTTGCTTTCTTATTTGCTTTGCGTTTCTTGCTTGCTAGCATTCGTTTCTTTCTTGCTAGCTTCGCGTTGATAGCTTGCTAGCATTGCGTTGCTAGCTTCTTATCTTTGCGTTGCTAGCTTGCTAAATTATTAGATTTGCGTTTCTAGTTGCTTTGCTATCATGCTAGCTGTGCGTTGCTAACTTGCCAGCTTTTCGTTTCTAGCTTTTTATCTTTGCGTTGCTAGCTTAGTAGGTATACGTTACTAGCTTGCTAGCTTTGCCTTGCTAGCTTGGTAGATTTGCGTTGCTAGATTGATAGCTTGCTAGATTTGCTTTGGTAGCTTGAGAGCTTTGCGTTGGTAGCTTACAAAATTTGCGATGCTAGCTTGCTACCTTTGCGTTTCTAGCTTGCTAGCTTTACGTTGCTAGCTTTCTAGATTTACGTTGCTAGCTTGCTAGCTTCCCGTTGCTAGCTTGCTTGCTACGAGTTGCTATCTTGCTAGATTTGCGTTGCTTGCTTGCTTTGCGTTTCTTGCTTGCTAACATTGCCTTGCTAGCTTGCTAGCTTTGCTTTGCTAGGTTGCTAGCTTTGCGTTGCTAGCTTGGTAGCTGTGCGTTGCTAACTTGCTTGCCTTGCGTTGCAAGCTTGCAAGCTTTGCCTTGCTAGCTTGCTACTTTGGTATTGCTAGCTTGATAGCATTGCGTAGCCAGCTGGCTGGCTTTGCGTTTCTCGCTTTTTAGCTCTCCGTTGCTTGTTTGCTACATTGCTAAATTTGCGTTGCTAACTTGCTAGCTTTGCGTTGCTATCTTACTAGATTTGCGTTGCTAGTTTGCTAGCTTTGGTTTGCTAGCTTGCAGCTTTGCGTTGCTTACTTCCTAGCTTTTCGTTGCTAGCTTGCTAGCTTTGCGTTGCTAGCTTGAAACTTGCTTTTATTTTGCGTTGCAAGGTTGCTAGCTTTGCATTTCTTTCTTGCTAACTCTGTGTTGCTAGCCTTGCGTTGCTAGCTTGCCAGGTTTGCGTTGCTAGCTTGCCAGGTTTGCGTTGCTAGCTTGCCAGCTTTGCGTTGCTAGCTTGCCAGGTTTGTGTTGCTAGCTTGGTAACTTTGCGTTGAAAGCTTGCCAGGTTTGCTTTGTTAGCTTTCCAACTGTGCGTTTATATCTTTCCAAATTTTCGTTGCGAGCTTGAGAGCTTTGCTTTCCTAACTTGCAACTTTGCGTTGCTAGCTTCCTATGTTTGCGTTGCTAGCTTCCTAGCCGGCTAGATTTGCGTTGTAGGCTTGCTAGCTTTTCGTTGTTACCTTGTTAACTTTGCGTTGGTAGTTTGATAGCCTTGAGTTGCTTGCTTGCTTGCTTTGCGTTGCTAGCTTGCTAGCTTGCTAGATTTGAGTTGCCAGCTTGCTAGCTTGCTAGATTTGCGTTGCTAACTTGCTAGCTTGCCATCTTTGCGTTGCAAGCTTGCCAGGTTTGCGTTGCTATCTTGCTAGTTTTGCGTTGTTTGCTTGCTTTCTTGCTTTAGTTTCTTAATTTCTAGCTTTGCTTTGCTAGCTTGATAGCTTTGCGTAGCTAGCTTGGTAGTTTTGCTTTGATAGTTTGATAGTTTTGCGTTGCTAGCTGGCTAGCTTTGCCTTGCTAGCTTGTTGCTTGACTTTGTTAGCTTGCTAGATTTGCGTTGCTAGCTTGCTAGCTTTGCGATCTAGCATGCTAGGTTTGCGATATATCATGCTAGGTTTGCGTTCCTAGCATTTTAGCTTTGCGTTGTTAGCTTGCTAGCTTTGCGTTGCTAGTTTGCTAGTTTTGCGTTGGGAACTTGCTAGGTTCCCGTTTCTAGCTTGCTAAATTCTCGTTGCAATCTTGCTACTTTTGCGTAGCTTCCTTTGCATTTATTGCTTGGTAGCTTTGCGTTACCAGCTTGCTAGTATTGCGTTGCTAGCTTGGTAGCTTTGCATTGATAGCTTGCAAGCTTTGGGTTCCTAGCTTGTTAGCTTTGCCTTGCTAGATTGCTAGGTTGACGTTGCTAGCTTGCAGGATTTGTGTTGCTAGCTTGCTAGGTTTACGTTGCTCGCTTGCTAGCTCTGCGTTGCAAGCTTGCTAAATTCCTAGACTTGCGTTCTTAGCTGTCTAGCTTTGCGTTGCTAACTTACTATATATGCGTTGCTAGCTTGCTAGATTTGCGTTGTTAGCTTGCTAGGTTGCGTTGCTAACTTCCTAGCTTTGCGTTGCAATCTTGCTAGCTTTGCGTTTCTACCTTGCTAGATTTGCGTTGCTAGGTTGCTAACTTTGCGTTTCTAGCTTGCTGGCATTGTGTTGCTAGCTTGATATCCTTGCGTTGTTTGCTTGCTAGCATGCTAGATTTGCGTTGCTATCTTGCTAGATTTGTGTTGCTAGCTTGCTATCATTGTGTTTCTAGCTTGCTAGCTTCATTTGCTAGCTTACAAAATTTGAGTTGATAGCTTGCTAGCTTTGCGTTGCTTGCTTGCTTTGCGTTTTTGCTTGCTAGATTTCGTTGCCAGGTTCCCAGTTTTGAGTTGCTGGATTGCTAGTTTTGCGTTGCTAGCTTGTTATCTTTCCGTTGCTAGCTTGCTAGCTTAATTGATATGCGTTGCTTTCTTCTAGATATCCGTTGCTAACTTGCAAATTTGCGTTGCTAGCTCCCTAGCGTTGCGTTGCTAGGTTCCTAGCTTGCTAGATTTGCGTTGTTAGCATGCTAGCTTTTCGTTGATACCTTGGTAACTTTGCGTTGATAGATTGATAGCTTTTAGTTGGTAGCTTGCTAGCTTTGCCTTGCAAGTTTGCTAGCTTGGCGTTGCTGGCTTGGTAGAATTGCGTTGCTAGCCTGCTATCATTTCGTTCCTAGTTTGCTAGATTTGCGTTGCTAGTTTGCTAGCTTTTCGTTGCTGGCTTGCCAGCTTTGCGATCTAGCTTGGTAGCTTTGCGTTGCAAGCTTCCTCTCTTTGCGTTTCTAGACTTTTAGCTTTGCGTTGCTAGCTTGGTAGGTTTGTGTTGCTAGCTTGCTAGCTTTGCGTTTCTAGCTTGGTAGATTTGCATTGCAAGCTTGCTAGCTTGCTAGCTTTGCGTTGGTTTCTTGCAAGATTTACGATGCTAGCTTGCTACATTTGAGTTTCTAGCTTGCTAGCTTTGCGTTTCTAGCTTGGCAGGTTTTCGTTGCTTGATTGGTAGCTTTGCGTTGCTAGCTTGCCAGCTTTGCGTTGCTAATTTGCCAGGTTTTCGTTGCTAGCTTGCTTACTTTGCGTTGCAAGCTTTGCCAGCTTTGCGTTTCTAGCTTGCCAGCAGTGCGATGCTAGCTTTCATGATTTTCGTTGCAAGCTTGACAGCTTTGTTTTCTAACTTGAAACTTTGCGTTGCTAGCTTCCTAGCTTGCTAGATTTGCGTTGCAGACTTGCTAGCTTTTCGTTGACACCTTGCTAACTTTGCGATTCTAGCTTGATAGCCTTGATTTGCTAGTTTGCTAGATTTTCGTTGCTAGCATACTAGCTTGCTAGATTTGCGTTTCTAGCTTGCTAGCTTGCTAGATTTGCGTTGCTTGCTTGCTTGCTTTCGTTTCTTATTTGCTAGCTTTGTTTTACTAGCTTGATAGCTTTGCATTGCTAGCTTGGTAGCTTTGCGTTGAGAGCCTGATAGCTTTGCTTTGCTAGCTTGCTAGATTTGCGTTGCTTGCTTGCTTGCTTGCTTTCGTTTCTTATTTGCTAGCTTGATAGCTTTGCATTGCCAGCTTGGTAGCTTTGCGTTGAGAGCCTGATAGCTTTGCTTTGCTAGCTTGCAAGCTTTGCCTTGCTAGTTTGCTAGCTTGGTGTTTCTAGCTTGCTAGATTTGCGTTGCTAGCCTGCTATCATCGCCTTCCTTGTTTGCTAATTTTGCATTGCTAGCTTGCTAGCTTTGCTTTGCTAGCTTGCTACCTTTGCGATCTAGCTGGCTAACTTTGCTTTGCTAGCTTCCTATCTTTGCGTTGCTAGCTTGATAGCTTTGCATTGCTAGCTTGCTAGCTTTGCTTTGCTAGCTTGCTACCTTTGCGATCTAGCTGGCTAACTTTGCTTTGCTAGCTTCCTATCTTTGCGTTGCTAGCTTGATAGCTTTGCGTTTTTAGCTTGCAAGCTTTGCGTTGCTAGCCTGCTATCTTTGCGTTCCTAGGATGCTAGCTTAGCGTTGTTAGCTTGCTAGCTTTGCGTTGCTAGTTTGCTAGCTTTGCGCTGCTATCTTGGTAGGTTCCCGTTGCTAGCTTGCTAGCTTCTCGTTGCAATCTTGCTAGTTTTGCGTTACTTGCTTGCTTTGCGTTTCTTACTTCCTAGCTTTGCCTTACTAGCTTGCTAGATTTGCTTTGCTAGCTTGGTAACTTTGCGTAGATAGCTTGCTAGATTTGGGTTGCTAGCTTGTTAACATTGCGTTGCTAGCTTGCTAATTTGACGTTGCAAGCTTGCAGGATATGTGTTGCTAGCTTGCTAAGTTGCGTTGCTCGCTTGCTAGCTCTGCGTTGCAAGCTTGCTAGATTGCTAGATTTGCGATCCTAGCTTGCTAGCTTTGCGATGCTATCTTATTAGATTTGCGTCGTTAGCTTGCTAATATTGCGTTGCTAACGTCCTAGATTTGAGTTGCTATCTTGATAACTTTGGGTTGCTATCTTGCTAGATTTGCTTTTCTAGGTTACTAGCTTTGCGTTTCTAGCTTGCTAGCTTTGTGTTGCTAGCTTGATATCTTTGCGTTGCTAGCTAGCTTGCATGCTAGATTTCCGTTGCTAGCTTGCTAGCTTTGCGTTGCTAGCTTGCTTGCATTTTGTTTCTAGCTTGCAAGCTTCCGTTGCTAGCTTGCTAGCTTTGCGTTGCTAGGTTGCTAGCATTTTGTTTCTAGCTTGCAAGCTTCCGTTGCTAGCTTGCTAGATTTGAGTTGACAGCTTACTAAATTTGGTTTCCTTGCTTGCTTGCTTGTGTTTTGCTTGCTAGCTTTCGTTGCTAGCTTCCTAGCTTTCCGTTGCTTGATTGCTATATTTGCGTTGTTAGCTTGCAAGTTTTCCTTCGCTAGCTTAATATATATGCGTTGTTACACCTAGCTTTGCGATGCTAGCTTGCCAGCTTTGCGTTGTTAGCTAGTCAGTTTTGCGTTTCTAGCTTCCCAGCTTTGCGTTGCTAGCTTGCAAATTTTTGCGTTGCTGGCTTGCTAGCTTTCCGTTGCGAGCTTGCTAGACGGCTAAATTTTCTTTGCTAGCTTGCTATCTTTGCATAGCTAATTTACTATTTTTGCGTTGCTAGCTTGCTTGCTTTGCGTTACAAACTTTCTAGCATTGCGTTGATAACTTCTTAGCGTTGCGTTGCTAGCTTGCTAGCTTTGCGTTTCTAGCTTGCTAGCTTTACTTAACTAGCTTGCTAGATTGCTAGATTTGCGTTGTTAGCTTTCTAGCTTTGCGTTGCTAGCTTGCTAGCTTTGTTGTGATTGGTTGCTTGTTTGCTTCCTTTGCGTTTCTTGCTTGCTAGCATTCGTTGCTTGTTTGCCATTTTCGCGTTGCTAGCTTTCTAGAACAGCTTTGCTAGCTTGCTAGCTTTGGTTTGCTACTTTGCTAGCTTTGCGTTGCTAGCTTTATGGCTTTGCTTTGATAGCTTGCCGCTTTGCGTTGCTATCTTACTAGATGTTCGGTGCTATTTTACTAGCTTTGGTTTGCTAGCTTGCTAGCTTTGCGTTGCTAACTTCCTACCTTTGCGTTTCTAGCTTGCTAGCTTTGTGTTGCTAGCTTGCTAGCTTTGCGTTGCTAGCTTGCCAGCTATGCGGTGCTAGCTTGGTAGCTGTGCTTTGCTAGCTTGCCAGCTTTGCGTTGCAAGTCAGCCAGGTAGGCGTTGCTAGCTTGCTAACTTTGCTTTGCAAACTTGCCAGGTTTTCGTTGCAATCTTGCCAGCTGTGCGATGTTAGCTTTCAAGATTTTCGTTGCTACCTTCACAGTTTTGCTTTGCTAACTTACAACTTTGCGTTGCTAGCTTCCTAGCTTTGCGTTGCTAGCTTCCTAGCTTGCTAGATTTGCGTTACTAGCTTGCTAGATTTTCGTTGATAACTTGCTAACTTTGAGTTGCTAGCTTGTTAACTTTGTTTGCTAGCTTGCTAGCTTGGGGTTGCTAGCTTAGTAGATTGGCTTTGCTAGCCTGCTATCATTGCGTTCCTAGTTTGCTAGATTTGCGATGCTTTCTTGCTAGCTTTGCGTTGCTACCTTCCTATCTTTGCGTTTCTAGCTTGATAGCTTTGCGTTGGTAGCTTGCAAGATTTCCGTTGCCAGCTTGCTATATTTCGTTCCTAGCTTGCTAGCTTTGCGTTGCTTGCTCGCTAGCATTGCGTTGCTAGTTTGCTAGCTTTGCGTTACAAGCTTGCTAGATTTGCGTTGCATGCTTGATAGCTTTGCCTTGCTAGCTTGCAGTGTTGACGTTGCTAGCTTTCAGGATTTGTGTTGCTAGCTTGATAGCTTTGCGTTGCTCGCTTGCTAGCTCTGCGTTTCTAGCTTCCTAGATTGGTAGATTTGCGTTCCTAGCTTGCTAGCTTTGCGTTGCTATCTTACTAGATTTGCGTTGCTACTTTGCAAGCTTTGCCTTGCTACCTTGCTAGCTTTGCGTTGCTAGCTTGTTAGATTATTACATTTGCGTTGCTAGTTTGCTAGGTTTGCGTTGCTATCTTCCTATTTTTGTTTTGCTAGCTTGCCAGCATTGCGTTGCTAGCTTGGTCGCTTTGGGTTGATAGCTTGCTAGCTTTGCGGTGCTAGCTTGGCAGCTTTGCGTTGTATCTTGCGAGCTTTGCGTTGTTAGATTGCCAGCTTTGCTTTTCTCGCTTGCTAGATTTGCGTGGCTAGCTTGCTAGCTTTGCTTTGTTACCTTGCTAGCTTTCCGTTGCTAGCTTGCTAGATTTGAGTTGCTAGATTGCTAGCTTTGTGTTGCCTGCTTGTTTGCTTGCTTTGTGTCTATTTCTTGCAATTTTCGTTGCTAGCTTCCTAGCTTTGCTTTTCTAGATTGCTAGTTTTGCGTTGTTAGCTTGCTAGATTTCCGTTGCTTGCTTGTTAGATATGCGTTGCTATATTGCTAGTTTTGCATTGCTATCTCGCCATCTTTGCGTTACTAGTTAGCCAGCTTTCCGTTTCTAGCTTCCCAGACTTGCCTTGATAGCTTGCCAAATTTGCGTTGCTAGCTAGCCAGCTTGGCTTTGCTAGCTAACCAGCTCTGTGTTGCTAGCTTGCTAGCTATCTTTTGATGGCTTGCTAGCTTGATATGTATGCGTTGCTAGCTTGCTAGCTTTGGGTTGCTAGCTTGCCAGCTTTGCGTTGCTAGCTTGCCAGCTTTGTTTTGCCAGCTTGCAAGCTTTGGGTTGCTGGCTTGCCAGCTTTGCGTTTCTAGCTTGCCAGATTCGCGTTGTTAGCTTGCCAGCTTTGTGTTGCTAGCTTGCTAGCTTTGCTTTGCTAACATCCTAGCTTTGCGTTGCTAGCTTGCTAGCTTTGCGTTGCTAACATCGTAGCTTTGCGTTTTTAGCTTGCAAGCTTTGCGTTGCTATCTTGCTAGATTTGCTTTGCTATGTTGCTAACTTTGCGTTTCTAGCTTGCTAGCTTTTCGTTGCTAGCTTGCTAGCTTTGCGTTACAAGCTTTCTAGCATTGTGTTGATAACTTCTCAGCTTTGCGTTGCTTGCTTGCTAGCTTTGCGTTGCTAGCTTGCTAGCTTTGCCTTTCTTGCTTGTTACATCGCTAGATTTGCGTTGTTTGCTTGCTAGCTTTGCATTGCTAACTTGCTTGTTTGCGTTCTAACTTGATGGATTTGCGTTCTGACTTACTAGCTTTGAAAAGCTAACTTGCTGTCTTTGCGTTGCTAGCTTGCTTGCTTTGCTTTGCTAAGTTTCTTGCATTTCCTTGCAAGCTTGTTAGCTTTGCGTTGCTATCTTGCAATTTGCGTTGCTAGGTTGATTGCTTTGCCTTGGTAGCTTACTAGCTTGGCGTTGCTAGCTTGCTAGATTTGAGCTGCTAGTCTGCTATCATTGCGTTTTTTGTTTGCTAATTTTGCGTTGCTAGCTTCCTATCATTGCGTTGCTAGCTTGATAGCTTTGCGTTGGTAGCTTGCAAGCATTGCGTTGCTATCATGCTATCTTTGCGTTCCTAGCATGCTAGCTTTGCGTTTTTAGCTTGCTAGCTTTGCGTTGCTAGTTTGCTAGCTTTGCGTTGCTAGCTTACTAGGTTCCCGTTGCTAGCTTGCTAGCTTTTCGTTGCAATCTTGCTAGTTTTGCCTTGCTTCCTTGCTTGGCGTTTCTTGCTTGCTAGCTTTGCGTTACAAGCTTGATTGATTTGCGTTGCTAGCTTGGTAACTTTGCGTAGATAACTTGCTAGATTTGGGTTGCTAGCTTGTTAACTTTGTCTTGATAGCTTGCTAATTTGACTTTGCTAGCTTGCAGGATATGTGTTGCTAGCTTGCTAGCTCTGCGTTGCAAGCTTCCTAGATTGCTAGATTTATGTTCCAAGCTTGCTAGATTTGCGTTGGTATCTTACTAGATTTGCGTTTCTAGCTAGCTTGCTTTGCGTTGCTAGCTTGCTAGGTTTGCGTTGCTAACGTCCTAGATTTGCGTTGTTATATTGATACCTTTGGGTTGCTATCTTGCTAGATTTGCTTTGCAACGTTGGTATCTTAGCTTTTCTAGCTTGCTAGCTTTGTGTTGCTAGCTTGATATTTTGCGTTGCTAGCTTGCTAGCATGCTAGATTTCCTTGCTAGCTTGCTAGTTTTGCGTTGCTCGCTTGCTAGTTTTGCGTTGCTCGCTTGCTAGTTTTGCGTTGCTCGCTTGCTAGTTTTGCGTTGCTCGCTTGCTAGTTTTGCGTTGCTCGCTTGCTAGTTTTGCGTTGCTCGCTTGCTAGTTTTGCGTTGCTCGCTTGCTAGTTTTGCGTTGCTCGCTTGCTAGTTTTGCGTTGCTCGCTTGCTAGTTTTGCGTTGCTCGCTTGCTAGTTTTGCGTTGCTCGCTTGCTAGTTTTGCGTTGCTCGCTTGCTAGTTTTGCGTTGCTCGCTTGCTAGTTTTGCGTTGCTCGCTTGCTAGTTTTGCGTTGCTCGCTTGCTAGTTTTGCGTTGCTCGCTTGCTAGTTTTGCGTTGCTCGCTTGCTAGTTTTGCGTTGCTCGCTTGCTAGTTTTGCGTTGCTCGCTTGCTAGTTTTGCGTTGCTCGCTTGCTAGTTTTGCGTTGCTCGCTTGCTAGTTTTGCGTTGCTCGCTTGCTAGTTTTGCGTTGCTCGCTTGCTAGTTTTGCGTTGCTCGCTTGCTAGTTTTGCGTTGCTCGCTTGCTAGTTTTGCGTTGCTCGCTTGCTAGTTTTGCGTTGCTCGCTTGCTAGTTTTGCGTTGCTCGCTTGCTAGTTTTGCGTTGCTCGCTTGCTAGTTTTGCGTTGCTCGCTTGCTAGTTTTGCGTTGCTCGCTTGCTAGTTTTGCGTTGCTCGCTTGCTAGTTTTGCGTTGCTCGCTTGCTAGTTTTGCGTTGCTCGCTTGCTAGTTTTGCGTTGCTCGCTTGCTAGTTTTGCGTTGCTCGCTTGCTAGTTTTGCGTTGCTCGCTTGCTAGTTTTGCGTTGCTCGCTTGCTAGTTTTGCGTTGCTCGCTTGCTAGTTTTGCGTTGCTAGCTTGCCAGCTTTGCGTTACCTGTTAGCCAGCTTTCCGTTTCTAGCTTCCCAGATTTGAATTGATAGATTGTCAAATTTGCGTTGCTAATTTGCCAGCTGGGATTTGCTAGCTACCCAGCTTTGTTTTGCTAGCTTCCTAGCTATCCTTTTCTAGCTTCCTAGCTTGCAATTTGTGCGTTGCTAGCTTGCTAGTTTTGCGTTGCTAGCTTGCCAGCTTTGCGTTGCTATTTTGCCAGATTTGCGTTGCTACCTTGCCAGATTAGGTTTGCCAGATTGACAGGTTTGCGTTGCTGGCTTGCCAGCTTTGCGTTTCTAGCTTGCCTGATTCACTTTGTTAACTTGCCAGATTTGCGTTGCTAGCTTGCTAGATTTGCGTTGCTAGCTTACTATCTTTGCGTTTCTAGCTTGCTATCTTTGCGTTTCTAGCTTGCTAGCTTTTCTTTGCTAGCTTGCTAGGGTTGCGTTACTTGCTTTCTAGCATTGCGTTGATAACTTCTTAGCTTTTCGTTGCTAGCTTGGTAGCTTTGCGTTACAAGCTTGCTAGACTTGCGTTGTTAGTTTGGTAGCTTTGATTTTCTATCTTGCCAACTTTGCGTTGTTAGCTTGCCAGCTTTGCTTTTCTTGCTTGCTTGCTGTGCGTTTCTTGCTTGCTAGCTTTGTGTTGCTAGCTTCCTAGCTTTTCTTTGCTAGTTTGCTAGATTTTCCTTGCTAACTTGGTAGCTTTGCGTTGCTACCTTGCTAGTTTGCTTTGCTAGGTTGTTAGCTATGCCTTGCTAGCTTGCTATCTTGTCATTGCTAGCTTGCTCGGTGTGCGTTTCCGCTTGCTAGCTCTCCGTTGCTAGTTTGCTACTTTGCTAGATTTGCGTTGCTAGCTTGCTATCTTTGAGTTGCTATCTTACTAGATTTGCGTTGCTATTTTACTAGCATTGGTTTGCTAGCGTTCTAGCTTTGCGTTGAAAATTCCTAGCTTTGCGTTGCTAGCTTGCTAGCTTTGTTTTGCTAGCTTGCTAACTTTGCGTTGCTAGCTTGCCAGCTATGCGGTGCTAGCTTGGCAGCTGTGCGTCGCTAGCTTGCCAGCTTTGCGTTGCATGACTGCCAGGTTTGCTTTGCTAGCTTGCTAACTTTGCTTTGCAAGCTTGCCAAGTTTGCGTTGCTAGCTTGCAGCTGTGCGTTGCTTGCTTTCCAGATTTTCGTTGCTAGCTTGACAACTTTGCTTTGCTAAATTTCAACTTTGCGTTGCTGGTTTCCTAGCTTTGCGTTGCCAACTTCCTAGCTTGCTAGTTTTGCGTTGCTAGCTTGCTAGCTTTTCGTTGTTACCTTCCTAACTTTGCGTTGCTAAAATGATAGCTTTGAGTTGCTAGCTTGCTAGCTTTGTTTGCTAGCTTGCAAGCTTGGCGTTGCTAGCTGGGTAGATTTGCGTTGCTAGCCTGCTATCATGGCGTTCCTTGTTTTGCTAGTTTTGCGATGCTAGCTTGCTAGCTTTGCGTTGCTAGCTTGCCAGGTTTGCGATCTAGCTTGCTAGCTTTGGGTTGCTAACTTCCTATCTTTGCGTTTCTAGCTTGATAATTTTGCGTTGGTAGCTTCCAAGCTTTCCGTTGCAAGCCTGCTCTCTTTGCGTTCCTAGCATGATAGCTTTGCCTTGCTTGCTCGCTAGCATCGCGCTGCTAGTTTGCTAGCTTTGCGTTGCTAGCTTGCTAGGTTCCCGTTGCTAGCTTGCTAGCTTCTCTTTGCAATATTGTTAGTTTTGTTTTGCTTCCTTGCTTTACGTTTCTTACTTGCAAGCTTTGCGTTACACCGTTGCTAGGTTTGCGATTCTAGCTTGCTAGCTTTGTGTTCCTAGCTTGATATCTTTGAGTTGCTAGTTTGCTAGCATGCTAGATTTGCGTTTCTAGCTTACTAGGTTTGTGATGCTAGCTTGCTAGCATTTCGTTTCTAGCTTGCTAGATTCCGTTGCTAGCTTCCTAGCTTTAAGTTGCTAGCTTGCTAGCTTTTCTTTGCTAGCTTGCCAGGTTTGCGTTGCTAGCTTGCTAACTTTGCGTTGCTATCTTACTTGATTTGCGTTGATAATTTGCTAGCTTTGGTTTGCAAGCTTGCTTGCTTTGCGTTGCTAACTTCCTACCATTGCGTTGCTAGCTTGCTAGCGTTGCGTTGCTAGCTTGAAAGCTTGCTAGATTTGCGTTGCAAGTTTGCTAGCTTTGCGTTTCTAGCTTGTTAGCTTTACGTTGCTATCTTGCCCGTTTTGCGTTGCATGCTTGGTAGCTCTGCGTTGCTAGCTTGCCAGCTTTTCTTTGCTAGCTTGCTGGCTTTGCGTTTCTAGCTTGCAAGCTTTGCTTTGCTTGCAGGCTTGCTTTGCGTTTCGTTCTTGCTAGATTTCGTTGCTAGCTTTCTAGCTTCGCGTTGCTAGCTTGCTTGCTTTGCGTTGCTAACCTGCTAGCTTTTCGTTGCTACCTTGCCAGCTTTGCGTTGCTAGCTTCCTATCTTTACGTTGCTATCTTTTTATCTTTGCGTTGCTAGCTTTCTAGCTTTGCGTTGCTATCTTGCTAAATTTGCGTTGCTAGCTTCCTAGATTTGCGTTGCTATCTTTTATCTTTTCTTTGCTAGCTTGGTAGCTTATTGTTGCTAGCTTGATTTATTTGCGTTGCTAGCTTACCAGCTATGCGTTGTTAGCATGCCAGATTTGCTTTGTTCATTTTCTTTGCTAGCTTACTAGCTTTGCGTTGCTACCTTGCTCCCTTTCCGTTGCTAGCTTGCAAGCATTGGGATGCTAGCTGTCTAGCTTGGCGTTTCTTGCTTGCTTGCTTGCATTGCGTTTCTTGCTTGCTAGCTTTCGTTGCTAGCTTGCTAGCTTTTCGTTTCTAGCTTGGTAGCTTTGCTTTGATAGCATGCTAGTTTTGCGTTGCTAGCTTGCTAGCTATGCCTTTCTAGCTTGCTAGCTTGGCGTTGCTAGCTTGCAGGATTTGTGTTGCTATCTTGTTAGCTTTGCGTTGCTCGCTTGATAGCTCTCCGTTGCTAGCTTGCTAGTGAGCCGCACTTCCTCCTCTTCGAAGAAAACCATGCTCTGCTACCAATTGTTGAGCCGCTTCGAAGACAACCGGAGCTCACAATCGACTGTTTGTCTCGTGGTGTTCCAATGCCTCTCCAAAGTGGAAGGGGATCTCAAGGGAGGAACCGAGAGGGTTAGCTGGCATAGGCGTTGGGCAGTACAAGTATTTCAGCAGAGTACAAGAAATCATAACAATCCAGCTGGCTTTTCAATAATATAAAAATATATTGCAACAAAAAATAGAAATGTAAATCATACAAATATGACAAGGAAAATGTTACAGCTTCGCCTGAAGGGCTGGTAGAAAAGTCAGATAGACATCAGTCAAGAATGACTCAGAATTTGCCCGCAGTCAAAGTAACGGTTGCGACCCTTTTAAGTTCACTGACCTGGGCTGATCAATAGCCTTGATAGTACATGGTTAAAACTGTCGCAAATAGCCTGGTCGCCAAGATGAAACTCGATCATAATGTTCTAACAACACCGATTACAAAATAATATATAAAAAACCTGAAAAGAAACAAACATCCAATCCCAACAAAATGCCCCTGCCGCATTGCGGCACTCATTGACCAATCACAAGTTACGTAACTCCTGGCACTCTCACAAATACAGGGCAGTTCTAAAACCTCTCGCCCAACTTCCTCAGTAAGTACCCACTTTGTAAAAATATATATTACAAGCCAGGGAAAATAATAAATAAATAATTAAATACCCAAATTCCCGAGCCAGCCAGCCCCACGCAGGCTCGACAGGGCTTTCTCTCTCTTCCTGTAGTAGTTAATGTGCCGAAACAAAATTTCTACGCATAATGCGTAATCAAAAACCAAACTGAATTTCGAGCTCCCAAAACCGACCTTCTCGGTCGAAGACGAAGAGGAAAAAGACACAGGCCTACATGTCTGTAAACGTAGCTCGTGTCGGGACAAAAGGAAGGGGGAAACACATGACCTCTGGGTTAAGCAAAGAACTTGATAGGAAAGGGATCGGCTCCGCGTCGTAGCGTACGTAGTTGCCAGAGAGAGAGAGACGGTAAATCCAAAGATCCTACACCGAAAGAACCGTGACACGGTTCTCTAGATTGGTAGATTGGCGTTCCTTGCATGCTAGCTTTGCGTTGCTATCTTACTAGATTTGCTTTGCTAGTATGCTAGCTTTGCTTTGCCAGCTTGCTATCTTTGCTTTGCTAACTTCCTAGCTTTGCGTTGCTAGCTAGCTAAATTTGCGTTGGAACCATACTAGATATGCGTTGCTAGGTTGCTAGCATTGCGTGTCTAGTTTGCTATCTTTGTGTTTTTATCTTGCCAGCGTTGCGTTGCAAGCTTGCTATCTTTGCGTTGCTTGCTTGTGAGCTTTGCGCTGCTTGCTTCCTTGCTTTGCGTTTCTTGCTTTCTAGCTTTGAGTTGTTAGCTTGCTGGCTTTGCTTTTCTTGTTTGCTAGCTTGTTAAATATGAGCTGCTAGCTTGCTAGCTTTGCGTTGTTAGCTTGCCAGCTTTGCGTTGCTAGCTTGCCTGCTTTGCGTTTTTATCTTGCCAGCTTTGCGTTGCTAGCTTGCTTTATGTGCGTGGCTAGCTTGCTAGCTTTGTGTTTCTACCTTGCTAACTATCCGTTGCTAGCTTGATAGCTTTGAGTTGTTAGTTTGCTAGCTTTGCGTTTATTGCTTGCTTGTTTTTTGTTTTTGCTTGCTATCTTTCGTTGCTAACTTCCTATATTTGCGTTGCTGAATTGCTAGTATTGCGTTGCTAGCTTGCTAGCTTTCCGTTGCTAGCTTGCTAACTTAATAAATATGCGTTGCTAGTTTGTCAGCTATGGGTTGCTAGCTTGCCAGTTTTGCGTTGTTATCTAGTTAGCTTTCCG
>NW_019729222.1:0-1072 GCF_002891405.2 Cryptotermes secundus
TAAAGGGCGGCTGGCGCATAAGACTGACAACCTTACCGCCATCTGGGAGGCAATTGTCTAGAAAATGTGGGAACCTTAAGGTCTCGCAACCCTATGGGCCTCCACGTGCTGTTAACGGTGTTTTCTTATATGCAGATCTTGTGTGATGTTTGCTCATTCTTGTGACCTTTAGCATGAACTAGACTGCTTTAGCTCCTCTTGTGGAGCTTGTCCTACTTTGAGCCCCAAAGTTTTGTTACTGCAATGAGTGGACTGCCTTTGGCAGATTGGTTCTCATGCTATTTATCGATGCTGTGTCATCTGAGAGAGTATGTAGCATGGAATGAGACAGTAAGATTTGATTGAACAGGAATAGGATGGGAACATCAAGGCATTAGTGTAGTGTGACATTTGCATGGAATAACTGTAGAAAACCGCTCAAAGCTGCAGTCAACATATATGTTGAAGGAATGGAGATTCAACCGCTGTTGCCACTGTAGGAGTCACATCACTCTTTTAACATGTATTGAAGAGTACATATTAAGTAGCTCCTCAGTGTACTTTTCTCCATCGTGCTTATATTTCTTCCTTATCGTAACAGTTTAATAATCGAGACAGGATTCTGCCTCCAACGAAACACTCCGCATCAACTTCACAGTGATCTTTCAGCTAATTGTCTTTGGTGAAAGACAATTGGTCTGTTCTGATACCCAAACTGACCCCATATGTAAACTCCATGGACAAAGTGGCCTGTAATCTTATCTTAAGAGTGGTACAGATGTATTAAATAGACATAAAACGGCAATCTATTCAGAAGTTATTATAACGATTACGGCAAATTTTCACATTTCATAAAATAACAAGAAATAAAGTCATATTTTAATCTATACTTTCTTTGGGGAACAGAATGGAGGACAGAAGATTTTGAAAGGAATTAGAGCAAGCATTCTCCTGATTTGATGTGACCTTAATTCCTTCTTAATTCAATTTTCAATTTTTTTTTTTTTTGCAAAATATTTATTTAACCTTTCTAACTCCTTCAAAGAGTTGATTAGCTATATTTTCCTTACAATTCTGCCCTGTATTTAAGGAC
>NW_019729222.1:1327-4247 GCF_002891405.2 Cryptotermes secundus
GGGTAAACATTTTCTCTTAGACATGGAGCTGGCATTGTCTGTGGGCCACCTTGTCACCATGGGACATAAGTACAGAGACCTGGTCCTCTGGGTTAGCTGTCGCATGCAAGGCTGACGACCTTACACTGTAATAATAGTTGTTGCGAAATTGATGATGCAAATCTTGGTGCACTAGTATGCGAGACAGATGTGGCAGAATCCTGTAAGGAAGTGTGAAGTAGATACCACAATGAGAGAAAAACAGAAACTTTAATTGATGCTAGTAAGGAGATTTGTGTAAAAGTAAGTATGTATTTATGTTTCATCAGCAGAATGTAGGGCAGAATCATGACATAAAGATAGCCAACGGATGCTTTGATGAAGTGGCACAATTAAGATATTTGAGGAGGACGGTATACGAATGGACTGCAGTTTTCCCCGCTATTGGCGCTGTCGTTGCAGTCGTTGGAGAATGGTGTGGAGTGGAGTGGAGTGGGGGTATCGAGGTTGGAAGCCGCGCCACTTGCGGCGACATTTTGAAGCTAATATGTTTATCTTTAGACAGCCATTTTGTGAGTTGGATGAGTTGGATGGTCTAAGACGAAGAAAGATTCGTGAGGATTTTGTTGAAATGTAAGTGGTAATAAGAAGTGTTTTGCCGCTATTTATTTATTTAATGTGCACATTATTGGAGAATGTTCAATACCGTTTGTTAGTGAATGGTTTTCTTGGTGTATTGACGTTGATTTTGTAATGAAATCATGAGTTGCAAATGCCGTAAAAAAGTTTGCACCACGGGGTATGTAATTTCAGCTTTCAAATTAACTGGAACAGTATGAGTTCAATATTATCATCATTGCTTTAGGCAGTCTTAAGAGCTTTTCAAGACATACATAACAAACCTTCACATCAAAATAAAGCTTAATATAATGTGGTAGAGGTAAAATGATTTGCAGGTCAGGAGGAGTGGTTTAAGAGAGAAACAATAATGTAAAGTAGGCTAGAATACTTTGAAGTTGCCATTTTACCATTTAATTGTCAGTGGATATAGGGATTTATTTCTGAGTTAAGTTAATTATGTATTTGTCATTGTGATGTTCTGCTGGAGCTGCATCATATATTTCTTTGAAGTAAGAGGGTTTATTCTTTTTCTTCAGGCTAATTTTGGAGAATTAAGAAACGTGCTTGGAGTTTGTCACTTGGTGGGCTCTGCGTGACCCGTTTATGAACTGATTTGCAACTGTGTGAACATGCAAAAGCTTCAGTGATGTGTTTTGTAGAGATCTGGGGGAAATGGATCAGCCTCTGGTCATCTTCTGTCGCACAAGTGTGTCTTAATGACTGTGGAAATATCACCGCCACAGCATACTATGATTTATGAGGTAAGTTGTAGAGCTGCAGCCCCTCTTGTGGGAGGTATATTAGTTGTTCTCTGCTTTCACACTTAGTTTTGAACTGTTAAATTTTGGGATTTAAGGAACATGTGGTTGTTATGCCGATGTGTTCTTTCTTCTAGGACCTTTTACTGTCTGCCTGCCTGCCTGTCTTAGTCTGCTTGTGTCTTCGCTTTGAGCCTCCCAGATTGCATACCTGTCTTTGCTATGAATGCAACTCAGAGTATTCTTACCTAGTACTCGTATGCATGTGTCTTTCATTGACCTAAGGGAGTAAGAAACACTTACTATTGGTTTAAATTGAAATTTTTCTCTTTGTAATGTAAGAGAAAAAAATGGGATATAGTTGATTTTAATTGTAATGGAATTAGATTATTGTTAAATATGATTTCACGTACGTATTTGATTAAAAGTGTTGTGTGTCGTAATTAAGATAATAATTTTTTGCCATTTTGGTATTTAGTTGAGTTTCATGATATATTTCAGGAAAGTAAATGTCACTTTCTTGTCCCTGAGGCAATATATTGAAGACGAAGGAAATGTGGGAAGTCGCTGACTGTCGTGATCCTGTGTGTTCGTTGACAGATGGTAGCAGCAGTGAGAGTGTTGTCACTGAAGGAACAGGCAAAAGCCACTATGATGTGGTGATGAGTGTTGGTGAAGAATGGTCTACTCGTGCGTATGTTAGAGGGACACAAGTGGTCCTAGTGACGGTCAAAATGATACTGCCAAACCATACCAGCATTACAAGGTAACATGTACATCCGCAATTCCTCCTGCTGGAGTTAAGTTTAGTTGTTCTGTTGAGTTAGTCTTATTTTCCACGTACGAGTATTAAATTTTGTTTTCTGGGTAACATGTTTCAGTTATGCCAGTGGCTCTATCCTTGAAGTGTCATGATCCTGAATGTCGCATATGTGCTTCTGCCTGTCTTAAGTGCATGCCCATTTTTCAGAATGTTTAGACCTGCTTTTCTCTTCCTGTTTCTGCCTGCCTGCCAGCCCGATTTCCTCTTGCAACGTTCCAGCTGGCATTGTACTTACCTAGCATTCATGGGGCTTCCCTTGGAATGAGGAGGTGAAAAACACACAGGTTTGACTGGACATGAATTTTTTTCAGTTAACCCGTTGCCGTGGTTCGTCAGGGATTTAAATCGTCTGGGGGGGTTCGACGTGTATGTTTCGTCCAGCTGCACACGTATGTTATAACGCCCATAATAATTGATGGTTTTGCTGTAGATTGTTAGATTTTTCACTGGCCTGTTGTCAGGAGGACTGTATTTAATGACACACGCGTTTAAGAGCGCTAAGTCGTCGTTACATATGCCTGTCTTGCAGCAACGTTCCTGTGGCTATTGCGAGCTGTTTCTGTTATGAATGATGTGTTTTCTTTGCTCCGAAGCTATAAACACCAGAGACTGATATGTGCTGGTGTTTATAATATCATATTGCCCTGAGCTGGCTATTCAATTGGAATTCTTAGAAGAGGGATGTACAAAAGTTTATGCCTGCAAAATCGATTGCTTTCGCACAGTACATAGCACCCAT
>NW_019729222.1:5671-6971 GCF_002891405.2 Cryptotermes secundus
GGTTGCAGGTTGTGTTCCAAAAATGAACAGTAATACTGCACACTGACTGTCTGCTGTCGGGGAATGGTATGTGTTAGGATAACACCATCACAGTCATACATGAGAATCACCACAACTTTCACATTGCTGGGGTTCTGACGAACTTTTGATTTTCGTGGGGACCGGTAATGACGCCATTCGTTCGATTGGCGTTTCATTTGTGGCTCATATGATTTGGTGCATGTCTCATCCAGTGTAATGATATGGCATAAGAAAGCCTCTCCTTCACACTCATAGCGCTCAAAGCGGTCATGAGCAGCGTTGTATCGTAGCCACATCTGCATTTCTGTCAAATCATGCGGAACCCATCGTGATGCAATTTTTCTCATGCCCAGGTGTTCCTTCAGAATGTGAAGCACAGTCATATGCATTAATCCTGTCTCTCGGGACAGCTCACAAATCATATGGCATCGATCACTCTCCAGTAACACAGAAAGAGCATACACTTCTTCACTGACACTAGGACAACCTGGCCGATGCATGTCTGCCACATTTTGGTGTCCCTCATTGAAGGCTTTTACCCACCTTGCCACTGTTCTGTAAGGCAATGCAGATTCCCCGCAAGCCTCTTGAAGACCTTGAGGACAGTCATGCTGTACAGCATCTGGTAATTCAATCTTTATCCACCTCCGGTGTTCCCGTTTTGAAAACATCGTGACAACACTACATTAGACCGCCAGCTATGTTCTTCTAGTCACTGTGCATGTGCGTGATGTGGGAAGGGCGAGTCCATTTGCTCTGAGGTAAGGTAGGTATGTAATTGACGTGTGTATAAGCGACATTATTTGGTTCCCTTGCATGGCGTCTATACAGCAGTGTTGCCACTATTAAAGTTCCAACCCTCGTATAAATGGCAGACAAAATACATTTTTTAAGTAATATTTGTTAAAGATTGTGTTATGAGTAAAAAAATCACAATTCTAACATATCTGTCAAAGCTTGCACATTCGGCCATAGTGTTGTGTACCATGACAGCAGATTGTGGCACTGTATATGAAGTGGCAATTCTAAATATATTGACTACACAGCATTATGAATAATGCGAAGACTTTGGTCCAAAGGGGTACTGTCCACAAACTTTAGATTAACTTTGGTTACAATATGTCAAATAAGAAGTTCTAGAAAGAACTGCCTAGTTTCTTACCACTGCAATTTGATTATTTCATGTGACAAGTAACACAATTTTTTTTAATTGCTAGTGGGGTGGGACTAGTCCCTTGTACTGCGGCCACTTCTGGCCTACTGTACCAGCCCCAGATGA
>NW_019729222.1:10987-13294 GCF_002891405.2 Cryptotermes secundus
CCACATTCATTGAACGTTCCATCAATGACACTATACTCCTAATACTGACAGCTTCATTAAATACCCAACCAACTCTTCAGACATTGGCAATAACCACTCTTATCCTGAAGATGGAGGCAGTAGGTTATTCTGAAACTTGGTAACCTCTATATGTACCTACAGTGTTACAACCCAGGTCTCAACCTAACCTCTCACTGCTGTGAAAACCTCACATCTCATAATGTGCACACAACACTGCTACAGCAATGCCTGCACTTTAACGGGCAATGTTAACAAACACTTAATTTTATAAGTTTACATACATTTTTTTATTTCTTAAAGAAAAAAAATCTGAATTATTTGAACACTGGACTGGGTCATGTAGGCGCCCAATGTAGTAAGTATAACTGAAACAAGAAATCTGCAAAACATTTAGCGATAGATTATGCCATGTGGACGTGTCTCACACATGCTCAAATACATGGCCACCATATTACAAAGTTGTTCTAAAATAGCAGAAAGAACTGCTCAAATATATGGTTCCCATATCCTGCATATCTTCACATCATCCATACAACTTGTCCCCTGAGATGATACGTACTCTGAAATATTCAACACCAGTTGCTTTAAATAGTACATCCAAGTCAACAAACTGGGGAGGTTGTCTATGATGTCCTAATCTCTGGTCTTCTTCTGATGAATCCATGTACCATGCTCGCCATTTTTGCAGCCAAGAGTTCTCTGTCAAAAGGTTATGTTAATTATTTTATTCATCAATGGACATCAACACAGGTCACACACACCTCCTTCCTTCTATGAATTAATAACAAAGTTAATGTAATATGTTTTTACATTGTGCACTATTTTCAAGTCAGCTGGGATAGCTTGGTCAGCATATGGGCCATGGGCTGAATTACTGGTAAGGGCAAAATATTCATCTTTACTCCAGTGTCCAGACTGGCTCTGAGGCCCATGCAGCCTCCTATACAACGGGCACATTTGAATGAGTCATAGCAAACAAGCTACATTCTAAGCTCCAACTATTTGCAGAATTCTGTTGGGGTCTCTGTTATGTTTTTAACAAAACTTTTGCTCCCGTAGTGAAACACTCATCAATGCGTTTGTTATTTGCTTTAGCTGCTAAGCATGATTGAGGAACTTATATATATGGAGCTTCCTGAAGGATATGATATTAAGGGGGAGTCTAATAAAGTTTGCAAGTTAAAAAAATCAGTTTACGGACTAAAACAAGCCGCTGTGTCTTGGAATAAGAAAGCAACTGAGGTTCTGGAAAGCCCAGGGTACAAGCAAACTTGTTCTGAACCATGTATTTATACCAAACAAAAGGGTAATTCTGTAATTAATATAGCATTGTATGTTGACGACTTCTTCATATTTTATAATGACAATGTTGAAATTGAGAATTTAAAAAGAAAATTGCAACAGTGTTTTAAAGTCAAGGATTTGGGACCGGTTAAGAAATGTCTGGGAATGGAAGTGAACAGAGACAGGGTAAAGAAAACTATAAAGTTAACCCAAACTCAATATTTGAACAATGTTCTTAAGAGATTTAACATTCCTAATGGGACTAAACCATCCAATAGTCATCCAATAGAGCCAAATAGCAAATTGAAACCATTGCCTACATCAAATAAATCGATTGAGAATCTAGATGATGTGCCATATCAACAAGCTGTAGGTTCAGTGATGTATTTAGCCTTATGCATGCGCCCTGATATATCTTTTGCTATGACTTATTTGAGCCAATTTAACAGTTGTTTCACAAGAGAGCGCTGGGTTTTGTTAAAAAGAGTTCTAAAATACCTAAATACTACAAAGGATGTAGGTATTGTATATTCTCAGAATAATGATCAATTGGAAGGTTTTTCCGATGCAGCCTGAGGTGGATAATTAGATCGTAGAAAGGGACAGCTATCAGTTGGAGACGTAAAAAACAAAGGACTGTAGCTTTGTCAACCAGAGAAGCAGAATATATGGAGTTATCAGAGACCGTGAAAGAAGCCATTTTCTTGAGAAAATTATGGTTTGAAATATGTAACAAGGAAATCACTATTCCTATTTTTTGTGATAATCGTGGTGCCTTAGCCACAGCGAAAAATCCTATCAATAATGACCGAACAAAACATACTGACATAAGGGTTCATTTTATAAGAGAAAAGGTTGAATCAAAGGAACTGTCAGTACATTACATTCCTGGAAATCAATTAGTTGCTGATGGTTGAACGAAACGTTTAAATGTACGGAAACATACTGATTTATTATTTCACTTGGATTGTGCTAAGAATAATGTTTCCAAATGATGTTCTA
>NW_019729223.1:0-17199 GCF_002891405.2 Cryptotermes secundus
TAAATACAAAAAATAAATTCTTCAATGGGAACTAGAAATTCACTTCGCACCCTCTTCTAACAAGTACGCACACTAATGCAAAAGAAAAAGAAGTATATCATTCTCACTAATAACGTACTCATACCTGTCATATTCAGGGGCTACATACCACATATGCCCTCATAAAATCTAATTCACTCTCTATCCATATAACCACTAACATACATTTTGTGCAAATCACTGTACATACTTCACACGAGACTATTAATAATAGTGCAAGAATAACCTCAAACACACATTGTCTTTCACTACACACCCACTATTCTTATATTCACCTACTTCCGTTAAATCAATTAATGTACGTTACGGTGTATTCTTTCTTCACACATACTTCACTTCAATGGTTCAGAGGGAAAACACTTCGATTTCGTTGTGGAACAGACAAAACACAAGTTTGTAAAGTTTCGTGCACTCGCCATTACTCGGTCCAGGATAATACTCACATTAAAGCTTACCATTTGCACTATCTCACTGAATCTTATAAGATATACATTCAGGCAGATAATTAATCACAGCTGGCACATATGTCTATATAAACATACACACATAACACCGTCTTAATATTTATAAACACATCTTCATACCAGGAAAGAAACATACCTTCATGTTGTACACCGGATATTTACTTCACAGTGACAAGGCAGCCAACCGCTTAACATGACTGAAACAGAAATATTCCATTATCAGTTCCATTACAGGACGGTAATTTTTCAACCTATTTTTTACCCATTTTCGTGTACAATTTTATTCTACTTCCTATCCAGAAAGGGAAATTCGAGCGAAACAAATGCCAAGCATTCACCTAATTGGTCTCTCATCATTCACGAGAAAGAAGGAAACGATTTCACTGATAATGAAGATTTCTCGTCATAACGTTATACCATTGGAGGGCTGCATAATGCCATAATATGTGTACAGTGTCACTGTTATATTTAAGATATTATCAATCTCCACACAGTATAATATTCATTGGCACAGTTATTCAGTTAGGTCAGGAGCAGGGTTTGGAACCCTGAAATTTTTAAATGTTTCAATGAATATGCTATTATAAATTTACCACCCGATGATCCATCAGCATCATGATTTTCCTTCCAGACCCAATGACACACAACACCCCTGTGAACACACAAAGTAACAGTTCAATTAATGCCACCAATTTTATCTTCACTGTGGACCAGAATACTGACACATACATTAGAATTCTGATTGCACATGGCAAAACATTACCTACCTATTAAAATCTTTCCATTTGCTAGCGGCACTGTGCGATCACGTGACGCAAAGTCCTTAAACTGAACTGCCCCTTCCAAAAGTTGCACGCATGTCACTGCTTCACTCCTTTCTCAGTTTATTACCCTCCCCACATATCTGTCACTCTACACACAATCACTTCAGTTCCTACATATGCAAAAAGAAGCCTCCTCATTTCACACTCTTCAGGCGGGAATCCTTCACCACATGTTAGATTCACAATTTCTACACTAAGAACATAGATACATTTTATCACATTGTATGTTACTAGTAGCACAAACTCTCACATCTATTCCCAGACAATCTGCATGCTCACGGTGAAGTCTTCTGGGATGTGACACTGTCCACTCCTGTAGGTAGATGTGTAGCTTTTGGAGGAACATGGTTAGCTCCACAGGTGTGGTACAATTCTGAGCATTTGAATGCATGCATGAATTGCTTTCTTCTGCAAGCCTTGCACAAAGCCATCTTCTCCTTCCACAGTTTCTTCCCTTTACACATCACACTGTCCACTGTCCTCTTTCCTTCATGTTGCTGAACTGATGCTCCCCATTTAACCTTTCTTCACGTGGGCCACTGGATAGCCTGCTTTGCTCAGCCTCCACCAATGACACTTCTTTAATGAACTCGGGATTCAACAACACTTTGCCTAACTTCTCAGTTACAATCTGTCTCTGTATCCTTCCAGCATCAAAACATGCAGCAAGAATGAATTCACTACACTCACTGTCACAAGCCAGATGAATACTCCTTGTGCCTCTGCACTCTCCTCATGAACTGACAGGTCATGTACTAGCCACTGTGGTTCACTCCTGCCATATTTTTAGTGTACCTTACACATTTGCTTTCATTATGGCAACTTTAGTTCCTTACTCAAGACTTCAGTTCCTTATTCAAGACTTCACTTCTGTCACCTTATTGGTGCTTCCTGTGTGAACAGTACTGAACACCATAACCAAACCTCTGCTCCTCCATGCAACGCAAAATTTCTCCTTTTCTGAATGAAGAAATTTCCTTGCCACATTTCCACCACTTTACTGCTCTTTAACCTTTATCCTACTGCCCTTTAAACTTAGGCTTTGTGAGCGGTACGGAATTATTTAAAGGGCCGCTCNCCATACTCAAGAAGTCTCTGGCATATGTGATGAGAATACAATACAACTCACTCACTACTCATGTGGCTTTGAAGAAAATACACTCACAATTTCCTAGTTTATCACTGTATACCCTTGACTTATATACCTAACCATTACTACTGTAAGACAACACAGGTATTTTCAAAATAAATTTCACTTATTTCACAGAGCTGTTAGTCTGAAAACATTTCCTTGCCCTGAATGACATTCTGCCTTCATCAGCAGTTTCATCTGTACTGGTTGTCACAAAATGAGGATGACCTCATTCTTTCCAGTGTCAGTGTGACTATGTTTTCCTTCTTCGGTTAGCCACCTCCCTCAGACCGTACAACGTCCAGGTTCCAGAATATGAGCTGAAACTCATCCCTCTGGCTACATGCCTAAAAGACTGACATTTTACATACACACATATATACGTACATTTCATTAATCCAACATTAGCCCATACACATGTGAATATGAAACACGTCAGGTGATGTACATTGTACAATGCAACTTGAGCAAACGAGACATTAAACAATAATATATACACAATACATAAATGACAAAGTAAGTACAGAATCTAGTATAATAAAATACGAGTATCAGTGCTTAAGAAATAGACAACAGAAAAGGCTACAAAAGCTAAACATCCTTTTATAAAAAGAATTAATAATTTGATATAAACTTTTCTGTAGAATAAAAGACATATGCTAGATTATAATTCCTTAAAGCAGACTTAAAAAATTGCTCAACATTTTTTAATCTAGATATACTAGGTGGCAATTACTGAATACTTTAATAGAAGAAAATATAATACCTCTCTGGACAGCAGAAAGTCTACCTAAAGGTATGTGTAATTGATTCTTACATCTTGTATTAATGTCATTAACGGAAGTGTTACTTTTAAGGCAAAAAAAAAAAGACATAAATGAATAAATATATACAAACCTGAAGCAGGTAAAATCTCCAATTTTTAACCACTTTCTGCAGGAACTCTGTCAACTTAATCTCAACATAATTCTTAATACCTTTCTCTTTAATTAGGAACACCTTACACATGGAACTAGTGAACTAGTGTTACCCCAAAATACTATTCCATAATTAACCAAAAGGTGAAAATGTGCAAAATAAACAGTCGTCAAGGTTTGGATATTACGAACTGGATATAATCTTCTCACTATAAAACAAACCGAATTCAGGCTAGTCAGTAAAAAAAATTATATGAGGCTTCCATGAATGTTGACCATTCAGTTATAGGCCTAAAATTTTTCTTCAACCCTGTCCGAGAGAAGCAATCAGTAAAATTAGCATAGGCATCGATTCTAAGACCATGGTTATAACACCACTGAATACTGCCTCAGTATGAGAGTTGAAGGTAACCAGGAGCATCATTTAAACACAATATAATGTTCTTTGTATCCCCCAAAAATGATACATGCATTGGCACTGTGAACATATGCGAGTATAAAGTAATGTTTCAACAAACATTTACAATAAAATGTTCACTGCAGACGTAAAATAAGGAACACAGATTAGCACTGTGAACAGTTTAAGAAACAAAATTTAAAGGCTTAAAACACAATGTTCACTGAACACCATTAAAAGGATTCATCCACTAGCACTGCGAACAGAAGAAGCAAAAATTAAACAAAGGCTTACAATAGTACGATTGCTTAGAACCAGCACTCCTGTGCATTACACAACACTGTTACACAAGGCTTACACTACAATGCCAAGAGTTCTGGGCACATCTCATGAAGTCCATTCCCATCACTGTATTGTTCAGGCCTTATTTCAATAATGTGAATTTGTAACTGAAACAAGAACACATCATATTATACCTGGGTTGTACCTGTAAGCACCATTACGCCAGGCAATCCTTACACATTTTTAAAATAAAATAGTATTGTCACATGTATTAGTGACTTTACATTGGGTTTTCATTGGTGAATACATTCATTGAACATTCACAGGTCATAACTACAACTGTCTCACTAGTTTACACACCCTTAAAAATTACTGTAACTATGAAACCCAAAATAAAGTCTTCTATATCTGCTTTCACTAGTTGTTGCTGGGTTAACAGGTCCTAAGAATTGCGATGCCTTTACAATGTTTTCATTATCCATTTCCTGGCAATGGATTTTAGCACAGACACACTCCAGATATCACTGTACTTCAGCACACAAAGTCTTCACAGGCCTATTTCTAATTCTTCTCAAACTACTCACTTCCCGTGGCTATATCCTACCAACAACTGACTCAACTCTCTTTCTGTTGTACACCACTGTATTCCCATTCTCTTCAGTCTTCTCAACTCCCAGTTCCAATTCTCTCATTCCTTTAGCTACAGACTCTCTTTATATAGCCACGACATGGACCACATACATTGCATAAAACTCTCTTAACTTTCTTTCTTCCACTTTAATATTAACAGTTCATTTTCTGCTACAGTTACATGCACAAGCATCACTAATTTCTGGTACTCTCTCATCAAAAGCATGTTCCTACTCCTTCCTATGAACATGTGAATTCTTCCTAACTTTTCTATTTTCCACTAAAGCTCATTATATTTCCTTTTCTACATCTTGTAAAAGCTATGGCTGTCTCACCCCCCTGCACATTCTGCCTCACTTCAATTACATTTGCAGTTGAGTTCATTGGTCTAATAGCATAATTGGAAGACAGAACATTATCTGTCACACCTAAAAATAAAAATAACATATATTTTGTTAATTCTGTCTTAATTTTTTCTTACATGTGTAATGCTTATGATGTTCATTCTTTTTTATTAACCACAGTCACATATACAATTACTGGACTCTTTCTACTAACAGCAATAAAATGATCACCTCTTGCATTCAGTCTCAACACTACCTTAGCTACTTTTGACCAGTGGCTGGTTCCTGACAGTCTGAGCTCTCGTCCAATGGATCTGCAATCCTCTCCACATCTGAAAATAAACCTGTCTTCTACCTTCAGACCATACATTTATAAAACTATAATTAGTTGTGTACAATACACATTAGTACTACGAAGGTCGCACTGAAAGTCATGAACAACAATTTTTTGTAAAGTAACATGCTTTATTAGTGACAAACCAAATACACCACCTCAATCTACAGACCTTTCTTTATTTTTCCACATAATCGCCACTTCTTCGTACACATTTCTCTCAGCATTCTGGGAGTCTGAAAATTCCCCTTCTGTAAAATTCCGTTCCAGCCATCCAAAAACACTGACACACTGCTTTCTGAATTGTCTCCCTTTCTCAAAACCTTGTCCATGCAGCTGATCCTTCATAAATCCGAAAAGATGGTAGTCAGAGGGTGCCAGATCAGGCCTATAGGAGGGGTGTGGAAGAACTTTCCACTCCATCTTTGCAATTGCTTCCAGTGTGAGGCAAGCAGTGGGGGGCAAGCGTTGTCATGCAGGATGATGATGTTTTGTCCCGGACGTTTATCGTGCAATGCACGACGGAGCTTGTGCAGCGTCTGGACATAACGAGCAGCATTGATGGTTTGCCCAGGTTCCAGGAATTCGGCCAGAATAACCCCCTCTGCATCCCGGAAGACTGTGCCCATCACCTTCGCAGCTGATGGCACTGTCTTTACCTTCTTTTTTGATGGAGAATGCAAATGGTGCCATTCCATACTCTGCCGTTTCATTTCAGGCTCGAAATGGTGAAACCAGCTTCATCACCTCTCACAATACAGAGCAAAAAATCATCGCCTTCATGTCGATATCTCTGCAGCAGTTCTGAGGTGATGGCTTTTCACTGACCTTTGTGGTCTTTGGTCAATAACCGCGGGACCCAACAAGCACAAACTTTCCTATAGCCAAAGATTTCGATCATCTCCTGTACTGCACTGTGCCCTATTCCAAGTTTTTGGGCTACTGTGTCCACAGTCACACGCCTGTCATCTTGAATGATCTCATCCACCCTTTCCTTGTTGCGTTCAGTTGAGGCTGTTGGAGGACGACCGCTCTGAGGCTCATCTTCGATGCTGGTGTCCCATCTTTAAAATTTTTCACCCATCTTCGAACACTGCTCGCACCCATGCACACACTTCCATAAGCACGCGGAAGTCTCTGGTGAATTTCTGCAGCAGGGATTTCCTCTTTCACAAGAAATTCTATGACAGCACGCTGGCGAAACACCATATCGTTGTCGGCCATTTTGTTAGGAGTGATACTGGTCACGTAATGCAAGCTATTGACGTCACAAGACACTCAAGATTAACACAACAGCTGGTTCCACCTACCACCATACTCTCTTTCATCTGCTGTTTCCAGGTTTCTTGCAAAAAAAGTTGCTCATGACTTTCGGTACGACCTACATATAAATTCCGACAAATACATTTGCTATCAGTGTTAAGTGTATGGCTTTTAAGTTAAGTACCACAAAATTGAAGGAAAGCACATTTAAGTCATTTAATCCATGTACTTCATGGTATTCAGGATGTACTGGCTTACCAATAGGAGTAAGATTCCTCTTCACTTCGTTGATGTCTTTATGAATGTGGAAAACCACCATCCAAGACATCCATGTTTCACTTGTAGGATACAAAGTTTTCACACTTGTACAGTGACATACTGTCACATGTAACTGGTAACTGGATTCACTGACCACTCACAGATCTTAACTACAAGTAACTATAGTGCTAAGCGGCCTCCGTAGTCTAGAGGTAACGTTCCCACCTCATGACTCATAGTACGCGGGTTCAAATACCTGGCGGAGGTCATCGAATTTTTAAGGGCAGAAAAATTCAGGGAACAAGTCCTCTGGGAGGGACTTTAAGCCGTGGGTCCCGTGTCGTAGCTTTACGGCACATAAAAGAACCTCATACCTCCAAAGGAGGTCACTGAGCCAAAATTGCGGATGTTTCCCGCCCAACAGCAGTCACTAATATCTCCGGTAGATGGGGGAAGCATTATAGATACTTCTCAGCCAGTAGAGAGTCGGTCTTGCTGGCTGGGCGGGACTGATGGTAAGCACCAATACCGGTAGGATATAGAGGCTGGTAGAAATCATAGAGGGAAGCACAATGGACCATTACAGGTCTAAGTGCATGGGGAAACCCACCCTCTCTAATAACTAACTAACTATAGTGCTATCGCCAATTCACACACTCTACAATTCACTACAGCACGAAATCTTCTCAGTCTGTCTCTTCACTGGTTGTTCCCTGGTAATGGTTTTCAACAGCAGATGTTCCCCATACTGTGGGTTCACAAACTATCCCCATGCCTCAGCTACCAGCTTCTAGCAGCAACCGCTCATTAACGACTGAACCTCAGTAGTTCTGACTGCTCACCAACTAACACATTTCACTCCACCACACTGCATTAACTGAACTCAGTCGTGTGATATAGCTTTGGAGTGGGCCACATAGGAAAACTATGCTTCCAACATTACTTCCAATGTTGAGCGCGGGCTGCTGCCTCACAACGGCTGCTGTATTGATGTGTTGCTGTTATTGCCTAGCAACAGTCTACATGCAACAATAATTTTTGTGCTACCTGCAAGCACACTTCAGTATCTCATCCTCAAACCAAGATTTTCTGTATGGTAGGGTCTAGAATACTGACCTTACAGAATTAATCAACCTAAATGTTCTGATTCTAAGATTAGAAGGCTCATACATGGAACTGCGCAATTTGTATATTAATGAAAACAGTGTATAAGAGTGAGAGTCTGTATGGTGGACCCTGACTTGCCAGGCACTGATCTGGCTTAGAAGCCGATCTTCTGATCTTCTAGCTTATGACAGTAGAGTGGTACAGGATATTATTTCAGAGGAGTACTCAGACTCCATTTTCTATAAATGATATGAACTCCATCCCAAGTGCAAACAATATGTTATATGTCCTTGATCTTGCTCTCCTTTAAACTACATGTTTCAGCCTCAAACGGCCATCATCAGGTGTATACACTCGCGTTGCTGTTACACTGCACTTAGTTTAAAATTTAACATTTAAAAACACATTCTTCCTTTCGTTGTTATTATCAACACCTACTTCGTTGATACCTGTCTGATTTATAGATTATTTTTGTTACACACGTTAGCACTTATAAAATCTTTAGTTATAATTTTAAAATCCTTTAAATTTTTTCTCTAAATTTTAAAATTTAAAATTGTCAGGGTTACTCGCCCTATGTCTATAGTGCTGTAGTGGCTAGTTCTTGTTTCCAGCACTGTACAGGTGTTATTTTGTGTAGTCTCCCTGTGTGCATGCCGCTGCTATTCTTTACTATGTAGGCACACGTTCTGCCGGTTCTGCCGCCATCGTGTGGTCTGTAGCCCAGGCTTTTGCCACATTAAGCAGAAATGCCTTGTATTAATTTGCTCAGATCTCATACAGCTCATTAGTCTGCCGAAAATTGGAATTTCTAAAAATGGATCTGTTGACCAATACTCTTTCAGATTATCCCTCCTTGTATGGCCCATTAGAAAGATGATTGCAAAATATTTCCCATTTCTGCTGAAGTGACATCCACCCACTTCAACGCCTTATAACTTCTGTCATAATTTTCATGGTGTTGGAGATAGTATCTGTTAGTTTCCTGACATAGTGTGTCAAAGAAACTATCTCCAAAAAACAGTTCCGCTACTTCAGACACTTGAGTTTCCTGACATAGTGTGTCAAAGAAACTATCTCCAAAAAACAGTTCCGTTACTTCAGACACTTGTGTTGGGTCCAATGGAATTTGCTTCACCCCAGGATTTCCAGTAAACTGTCCCAAAGCAGGTGTTTTGTCTAGTTTTCCCCATGTGGCTCTCCCCGCAATGTTGCTAGCCGCACTATCGTCAGAGCTACTGTCACTTTCACTTTCACTGTCTGTGGCCACAATTTTTTGTTCGCCCCTGCCACACTCACTATAAGATTGTGAGTCACTATCACTAGCAGACTCACAAGGGACGTCAGATAGCTCATCAGAGAACAAGTCAGATATTTCTTGTTCTCCGAGAAAACGCTTGGACCTCAACCTCTTCCGACCTTGATCCATTTTGCACTAGTAACTTCCTGCCTGGTGCATGCAGCTGGAAGACGAACAAAGCCATTTTCTTTTGGAGTGAAGAAAGAAAACAGTTGGGTCATAAACAGCGGGGTCATGTTACTGACTACGAAGCAAACATTCAAGAGGTCTTATCACGCACCAGTCATGCGTCTGCCTGGCGCCAGTGTAAGGTATAGTGTGTTTCAACATAACGTGTCCTAAAGTCATAATAATATGCCATCGGACCGCCACGTTTAAAAGCGCTGGGCATAAAAATATGCCACCGGTCCACAAAGTGTTAAAAAGTCACAATTGTCAGTTATCAGGGCATATCAGGGAACTCAGGTGTTGCAGCTGACACAAAGATGCTAGCTTCCAGCTTTCACGCGTCCGCCAGCAGGATGGTTAGTCAATAGACACGAGGTCATGTTCTCAGGGATACAGTTGTTTTGGTGACCAGGATGGGACACACTCCGGGGTTTCAAAATACACAATCCATCCAACACAATGACTAATGTGTATTTCCTCTGCTTACATGATGCACAGGTATACTTATGGCTGGAAGGTTACATGAATCCTCTGGTACTCGCATTTTGCTATCTCACTTTGTCGTTGACCATGGACTTCACACTGTCCCCAAGATCCCGTCGTAACTCATACATTAGTCCCCACTAGTATCCTACTCTCATAATGACGATCACAGCATCACTTGTAATTTTGTCACTCCACTAAATCCAAAAACACTGAATTACTAGCTCCCACTAATTAATGCTAACCAATTCTCTAACTTCAACTCAATAATTTCTTAAATTCTCTAACTTGAACTCAGAGTACTTACTTAACTCACTCTTCTCTGTATCTCAGAACTTCTCTTACTGAGCCAAGTCCTCAATTCTTTGACAGCCCAGATCACTCCAAATGAGTCCCCCCTTTTTTTCCCAGGCAAGACCTGTTTCATAAACCCCCAGGTAATACTATGGCACGTTTCCTAAGTGGAATTCATTTGGAGCAGTGCTGGTCAGATTTTACAACTAGTCACCCATCCACCCTTTTCTCTGTAATGGAGTGATATTATCACTACATCCTTACTTCACCTATTATCATTACATGGTTTGCTTTTAGTCAGGGTTTTAAGTGCATTTCATCTAGCCGCTAACACTGGACCTGGTCCCTCAAAATACTCTTCCTAATAGATATGACAGGAGCCAGTGATGAATGCATATTACCAATAATATTGACTCAGGTATGGACACAGAAAGGATCCCAGCCATGGTGAAACAAAAGAGCCTGCCTCCATGAAAATCATTATGGCTAGAAGCTTAATGGAGGGTTGTCTGGTACAGAAATCACATCTACTAATAACAATGGAATGCCCATCTAAGGAATTCATGCCTCTCATCCTCGTAGAACACAAAATGACTCTTAGATAAAATTAGATAAAATTGGTGAGGGTTGTACGGTTACAGTGTCAAGATCATGAATATACGCAGATAAATATAATTCAGTATTTCAAATTTTAATATTGTACTGTTAATAACAAGGTAAAGTATATATTTACACTATTTCTAGGGCTCGTGACTACAAGGCATGGAGAAATTCCATGCTGCCTCACAATAATAATGTGGTGTACTGACTCTATGCATGAACTGTTGAGCCATAGAGGCCTCACGGCATGTGCGCAATGTGAGAGCTGCCGATTGTATCGGCGCATTGCTAAGCAACAACTATGTGAATGCTTGGATTGCGCAACAGGAAGTGAGAGTGGCGTCACATACCGCACTCATTCCGTAACTACACAACGCTTGGTAAACACCTCTCCCCACTAGGCTGACTTCACGCAACAGGCGACTCCATGCAGAGACTACTGCTAGGCAATTGGTAAACACGACGTCATGCAACAATGGTAGCTATCACGTAACTATTTCATCAGTGTTGAACCAGAGAGGGAGTTACTAATAAGAGAGTTAGTGATATTCAGTATGAGTTGAAGTCCAGCAGCTACAAGTTGAGTTGTATCAAGTAAATGGCAGTGATTACAGCAGGAGAAGGAATTGTGAACTGTGTAAATGTAAGAGCGAGTGTGCAATAAATTCACTACATCCAAGATGGTGTGAAGTTATTTGTTGCCTCAAACACCCAACACATGACAATATGAAATTCTCAGACACTCTGACAAGAAGTGTCACTATGTTGCAGGCAGTTCATTGGTTGGCTTGCCAGCCTGGAGCATTTCATTCTTACACTCTTGTTAGCACTTGATATGTTCTGCTCACAGTTTAGTCTTATGTTCCAACTAATATATATATATATACACACACACACACAGCAGCACTCACACACACTGGAACTCTTGTTATAAATTTGTTTTTGAATATAAGTAGAAATTCTTTGGTTACAGAAATGATCACAGTATGTACACATTATTACTTCACTAAATCCCTGGGCTTAATTTCATTCACAAAATCTTTCAGACCTCAGTATGAAATTTATCTAAACTTCACAACAAAAATTACATCTCCTAACATAGACAGGAAGCCAAAGCAGAAGATACTGTCATGATTTTAGTGACTAAAGATGAGGTTTGGACTGACAATTAGATTTAATGAACTTTTTGATACAGTGCGTGACTACACTTTACAGTACACTGTTACATGTGCCCATGCATGCAAGAGCATACATGCACACACACAGTAGTGTAACGTCACGTATTCACCGTCATTGTTTAGTAGCGGCTTCCAACAGTGGACACAGCTAGTGTATAACTGTCTACATAAACCTAATGATAGGCTGGCATAAAGATGTCTATGTGTATATATATATATATATATATTCCCCCCCCCCACTTCCGTCCAAGCCCCCTTGGGCTCTGGCCTCTGGTTTTGCAGTTTCATAATCATTTTACAAATGGTATGACTCCTTAGACATGAGGTGTTCATATGTACTGTGTGACAAGTTAGTGTGTAAGTGTCTATATAAGCCTAATGATAGGCTGGCATAAAGATGTGTGTATGTGCTCTATGTTAAAGATGTTTATATATATACAGGGTGTTTCACGACTTTAGGGCATAACTGCAGGAGGTGATTTCCTAGGTCTTTGTGATCAAAAAAGTTCACATAAACATGTGTCTGATTTTGGATGGTTACGGAGTTATGACCGTTTTAAACTCAGAACAGAAGGTAGCAATTACTGACAATAAACGGAACAAAATAATAAACCAGCATAATACATGATACATTTAAAGTATGAATGTAAAGTTAACTTCGTGAAATTACCTTTAATTTGAACTGATTGGTGCTTAAAGCTGATTTTCAAAAATGCCACTGCTGGCTGCAACACAGGCTGCCGCTCAGTTGTGAACAGCGCGGGTAGCACGTAGCAGCTTCAGCTGGCTGTTTCTTATGTGGTCAGCTGCATCCATAATGCGACCAAGCAAAGCATCTCGCATTGCCACCTTCATATTGTAAACCAGTTCTTTCATCCATCCCCACACACAATAATCCAGTGGGCTTAAGTCTGGAGACCTGGCTGGCAAATCTTCGCGTACTCGTACACGGACTGCGGTGTACCATATGAACAATGCCTTCTTCATTGATGCCTTCATTAACACCATGCTCGGCTGCAATATGAACGCCAGGAAGTCTACCTGTATCTCGCAATGCCTGGTAAACTCCAGTAAACACTCTCTGGTTCAGTATTCTATGATTCAGAAACCGTTGCTGATATTCAGCTATGGCAAGAACTGAGTTACCGTCACAAAACCCGTACACATAAATCATATCTGCATACTCCTCAAATGAAAATGTAAATGGCATCGTGAACGTAACAGAGGCACCGAGATGAGAACTGTTCTGAACACCAGTAGCCGCCACACTAGCTGTGGCCGGACATACCAACCCACCATGCCTTAGGTACCTCTCAAGTGTCGAGATAATGAGAACGATCTGTCTGTAGCTGGCCAGATGACAGATGCGGTTCACACAAGGGCATGTATGGGAACGAAAAAACGATCATAACTCCGTATCCGTCCAAAATCGGACACATGTTTATATGAACTTCTTTGATCACAAAGACCTAGGAAATCACCTCCTGCAGCTATGCCCTAAAGCCATGAAACACCCTTTATATATACACACACACACACACACACTATTATAGGCTTCTGTACAGAAGTGTATATTTAGAGAATGATAGACCTGTCGCTGTGTACCATATCATAGGCCGTTGACTATATGTACCCTATAATAGGCTGGTCTAGAGGTGTGTGTATAAAATTTATGGTAGAAGCATCTATTTATAAGCCTTATGATAGGGTTGTATCGGGTCATCTGCATAGAGTGTATGTTAGTGGCATCTATGTATACCCTATAATAGGGTATAGAAGAGGAACCTGTTTGTGCTACATGACAAAAGTCTCCTTGTATATTCTGTGATAGGTTGGAGCAGATGTGGCTATATTTGCAGCATAATAGAGGTGCCAGCATTTATCTTAATATAGGTTGGTTTAGGGGCATCTCAATACAGTGCATGGAAGAGGTGTCAATACATATCCTAAGATAACCTTGTGTCTGTATAGCATTAGTGATGTGTATCCATACCCTAAAATTTTCTAGCATAGAGGTGTCTGTCTATATGTGGTCTATGACAGAATCGTCTACAGGGAGTGTGTATGTATATGTATTTATTATCGAACATGTACCACGTCCGTTGAGGCTACAGGGCAACCATCAGAGGTGTGCTGTTGCACACTGCACCAGCGACACCACCATGGTGATGATGACCACCACAACCATCTTGACTATTTACTCCACCTCCACCATGACAACCAACACTGGCTCAGATAACACTATTCAGTCTATGATGATTTACCCCGCAGAATATCGAGTTCCTCTGGTGTTACATGAAGTCTAAGCTCTTTCTCAATTATGAGATCCTGCACTTGGGGCAGTTCTTCAGGAAGGTGTTTGGCTGCATCAATATACAGAGCCTAAAAACAACAGAAAATACTTCAGTTAACATAACTGAAGATCCATGCTCCTGTAATGTAAATTTAAAAATTTTAATTTAAACTGACGTGTCTTAACCTTTAAACGACAAAAGACACCGTATGTCGTCGCAGATATAAAGGCAGCGGTACGAATGACGCCATGTGGTGTCGCAAAGTCCGCGCGTGCGGACGTTATTTGAAATACATTTTTAAGGTAGAAAATAATGTCCTACTTATATAATTTTTGGCCACCATCTGCATGGAGTGTCTGTCTTCCCACCTGCGTCATCTGCTGGAATGTTGCCTTCGTGTGGAATTCTAAAAAAATCCGGAAATGCAGAGTCCGATTTCGCACTTCACGAACTTTGTGCGGACGGTCTTTCGTTTCCCACACGAAAAGCACACACGACACCTCAATTGCGAAGTAGAGGAAGTCGGCCAGTGATGTGGTTTGGCCTTCTATAGTCGAGATATCTCCCATAAAACGGCAGGGGTTCGACCCCTGGCCGTTGATGGCGAGGTGGACCCCTAACAGCATGTTCCGCAAAAGAGCGAGACGAAATTCTCAGTGTGACAACAGGATGTAACTGTTCAGACCAAGGAGATGGAAAAATAGCTTATTTGTCCATTTCCAGGTTCGACAACAGATGCTATAACTGTTTGGCACAGTTTGCCCACAGCTCCACCTGAATAATTATTCACACTCCTCGTGCCACGCTGGTGTGGGGTCCCCAGGTTGCCGACGAATAGCTAGACAGAACACTTCCAGTTACGAACCAAGCACTCAGTGTAATGAAACTGTATAAAGAAATGTAATCTTAGGTGCAGCCGAGCCATTCGCCCACTCTTCATTCCACAAGAATTACGTCATGGTACTATCACACTTTGAAATTACGCTCGACTGAATGCTTCCAGGAACGAAGCTATTACGGTGTGTGTTCATACAGTAACACGATATCATAAAACAAATGCTAGCCTTCATCTCTACAAGAACAGTACACGTATTGTTTATAAGAACTCTATATGCAACAACACGTGACTTTATATCATTCTTCCACTGTCCACATTCTAGTAGTAGCCAACGATAAGCTCTAATAGACTCAACATCCGGTCTTACCGTGACTTGCACAAGTGTCGTCATCAGCAACTTCCATTCAGGGGTGTCCAGAACGTATGAATTCTTGCACAGAAACAAGAAACTGCGAAAATTCTCCTTTGGTGTCAGTGCAAAAATTTTAACATGTTTTATACAATCTGTAAATTACAATATCTGATTCTATATTCTTTAGAGAAAAAAACAGCGTTTATTTCGTTCGTTTATCACAGAAATTGCAGAAATAGGAGCAAATTTAGTGACTACAGCTTTTACGGATTTCTAAGAGCGGCCCTTTAAAGAATTCCGTATGGCTGCCACAACTGGAATTTAAAGGACCGTAGGATAATCGTTAAATGTGATTTCAAATTTCAATAATCTTTAAGCCCTATTATTTTTTCTTATGAACAGATTTAAAAGAACTGCCAACTGACTCACATAATGTCGGTTCAGTATTACTGCCATCAAAGGCAATTTACTAGAAAAGAAATTCCCTCAAAAATCACAACAAAGAAATGTACAGAACAAGTGTTATCTTGTACTGAATAATTCACCAATAGGAAGTTACTGATTTAACAAAATGGCATAAAAATCAACAAGATATGGTCTTTCACAACATCAGTTCTGATGACTGATGAGGTCTCTGAAACGGAAGGTTTTAGTTCAACACTGGTATGGCTGATGGCCCAAGAAAATTTTAATACACTTATTCGCCATGAAAGCTTCAAATCTTACATAAGTGTATCTGAGTATATAACATTAGTTTTAAATATACAAGGGTTGGATAAAAAGTAGTGGCAACACTCCTGTAACATGAAAGATGTGCGTCAGGTGGCACTAGCACCTTCTGTATCTGATAGCAGAAGTTCAGTTGAAGTAGTGCAGTGAGTGGCTCTGGTTGTGTTTCATTGAGTTGCATTGTGGATCATCTTGACGTGCAGGAGCCCAGTTCAAGCACCCTAACAACATGTTTACAAAACAAGAACAACGCTCCTGGATAAAAATTGAAGTTGCACGAGGGTGTAGTGCACAAAACTGTTATCAGGGACTGCGGCTTCTTTCGAAGGATCGTCACTCTGGATGAAACTTGGGCTCGCTCATACGAACCACACTTGAAGCGACAATCAAATGAATGGAAGCATCATGGCTCTCCTCGTCCAAAGAAAGTGTGCCCTACACAGATTAATGTGAAGGTGATGTTCATTGTAGCATATGACAATGATGGAGTGATACTGCACCACACTGTACCTCAACGACAGACAGTAAACTCTGCCTACTACTGCAACTATCCATGAAGAACATTTTAGATACACAAAATACATTCCAGCTTTAGCACAAAGACATTTTAGCCAACTGACAAATGCTATAAGAAAACAATTTAGGGAAGCCATATAATTCATACAATTATTAACACAGAAATTTATACTGTAAACACTAACCTGTAATGATGAAAGTGACGTGGGCAAGGAATGTACGAAGTCTGGCAATAAAGTTCATGAACTGATGCTATTACAGTAATAATTAGGGCCCAGATTTTTATGACCTAAAAACTATAAATATATGCATGCACTTATGACCCAAAATTATGTCAAATATGACCTAAAAAGTGTAAAATATGACCTTAAATATTAAATGGGACATAAAATTTCACAATTTTAATTACAACTTTTACTAGAGTTTAAGAATAAAGATGATGAATATATGATAGTA
>NW_019729223.1:18571-24896 GCF_002891405.2 Cryptotermes secundus
CTGAAGTCTTATAACGCCCTCCACATATATTATAGAATACTTCTTAGCCCTCCAAGAAAGAATGGGATGTATATACCTTATAGTAAGACAGAGAGGAGAATACCCGTTACACTTGCCTCCCTCCTGCCTCGACTGGGAAAGGCCGGCTTGCCAGGTCATAAATGCTGCATTTCACACATTTTCGCCTTTGTAACTGCAAGTACAGTCCAGTCAAAAATATGGTTTTTAATACGAACTTCATTTACTTGAACTCTATTCCACATTGAAGCAACAGTCCAGCCTGAAATTTATTTTGTAATACTAAACATTGTGGAGCTGAAATTTTACATTATATCAAAGAATTGTTTCTAAAATGACAAAAATATGACCTTATTTCAAAATTATGCCAAAATATGCTGTAAAACCAATAGAACTCTAAAATATGCATTTATATGCACAATAAAAACGACATAATTTCAATAAGAATGACTGGAAACATGCATAATTACATTTAAAAATAGGAATAAACGCTAGGAAAAAAATATGACATGTCATAGAAATCCGGGCCCTAGTAATAATACTAATTCCATCTACCGGGGATGAAAAGGAATGGTTAGAGAGAAAATTTATTTATATGATGTGCAAGTTTCAACTTGTTTGGTTGATGCATATGAGGATTAAAATTGTTTTAGTGAAGTTAGTTTTATTTGTCATGTCATGTTTCAAAATGGAACAAAAAGTAACAATTAAGTTTTGTGTACAATTAGAGAAAACAGCTACTGAACGTTTGAATGTTGAAAAGTGTGTATGGTGAAGAATGTTTATCAAGAACAAGTGTGTTTGGATGGCATGAAAGGCACACAGAAGCAAGTGAGAATGCAAAAATTGTGGGTGAAAACAATGTTGACTGCATTTTTGATGCTAAACATATTACTCTTCACAAATTTGTGGACAAACTGGACAAACAGTTAACCTAGTTTACTATTTGGAAGTACTGAAAAGGCTGTGTGAAAAAGTTAGACAAGAACGACCCAAACTTTTTGCCAACAACTAATGGATCCTGCATCACGACAATGCATCTGCTCACATGGCATTGTCCGTGAGGGACTCTTTAGTTAGTAAACAAACAACTGTGCTGCAACACCCTCCTTATTCATCGGATCTAGCACCCAATGACTTTTTCCTGTTCCCAAAGATAGAGGAAATATTGAAAGGAAGGCACTTTGATGACATTGATGACATCAGGAGTAACATGACAGCAGCTCTGAAGGCCATTCCACAAAACCAGATCTAAAATTGTTTTGAAAGGATTAGACGCTGGCATTTGTGTGTAGCTTCCCAAGAGGAGTACTTTGAAGGTGACCATAGTGATATTCGCCAATAACGTATGTAGAACTTTTACTGCGATGAGTTGGCAAACTTTACTGTCAGACGACACAGAATGCAGAATTAAGATTATGGTCTTCTGAGATAACCCATGTAGTGTGGTACACATTGCTGTCTCTATCTTCAAGTAGGTTAATACCTATCAGACTATAGAGTGTCACATCCCAGACAATAATTTTCATATCTGCCCTCATATCCCATACACAGATCATGATGAATTTTTCTTACTAATACAATAAAAACCTCAAAAATTCAGAATTCACAATAATTCAGATAACTTTTCTCAGTGCATTACGACCTTGCCGACCACACTGGCATGATTCATAAATTGCCACATGCAGGGCTAGCACAGATGACAGTAGATATGACGTATATATACACCTCATTTTTAACATCAAGGCCATTTTAAAAGATATATAAAGTCAAATCATTTCAGGTCTGAAAATTTGCCATGAGACAGTAGATATGCAGACAGCTAACCTACAAACACTGATGAGACTAAAAGAATATGACACAAAAAGTGCAATTTAAAACTGGGCCAGCAGCTGGAATGAAATTAAAACAAAAATGCATGGAACAAAATCATTAGCAATTAAGAACTAAAGTTTGATCTTGAAGGCACTGAAGAAGAAAATTTTCATAGAACATTTGGAGCTGACCTGAGTGATGTTCACAACTGGCTTAGTAAGGATGAGGAGGACTTTGGATACCAAAATCTCAGCGAAGCAGAAACTGCATAGCAAGCTGAAGAGAACAGTTCAAGTAAACAGGACGAGGAAGATGAGAAGGAAGAAACACGTGCAAAGTTCAAATTTTAAGAAGTGAAACAAAACTTGTACTCCATCATCAGTTGTATTGCCTAAAAAGACACTCAAATTCCATTTTATTGCTTCCCTTAATATATTTTCAGTAGTAATTCTATAATTCAGACTTTCACTAATTTGGACTAGGCTTCACTCCCAATTAGTCTGAATTAGTTGCCTTAATGTATTCTGATTATAAAAATAATAACAACAAATATGACACTCACTTTCACCCAGGGACACTCCTCCACAGCTCTGTAAAATGCTGTCCTTCTGGTGAGTTCAGTTCCATGATCATACAGGAACTGCATGTACATTCTCCAGATGAGTGGGCATCGCTTGGTGAGTGGCTCATTCTTAAGCAGAGTGAAGAGCGCTTGCAGGCGATTCTTCGCACTTTTATCAGGCACAAAAGGCCCAGCTATACAATGAGGAATAGTCACAGTAAGGTTGAGAAACATTCTATTGTCATATACATAACTAAAATATATACAATAAACTTTCCCATTACTATATTTGCACAAACCATTAAGCTCAGGATCTTCAGTATTTCCACTTTTCTTTATAAAAACAAAGACTAAAATAAGAAAAATATCAATTTTACATGTCATTTTATATGGGTGTGGAACTTACATTAAGGGAAAAACATAGATGGAGGGTGTCTGAGAACAAAAATATATGCACCCAAGAGAGCATAAGTAAGAAAAGGTTGGAGAACACTGCCTTATATTTTTACTCTTGTTGCCAAGCCTGCCTCATTGGTTCAATGGTAATATGATTGCCACTGGACCAAAGGTTCATGGGTTCAAACCCATCAATGGACTGTCAAGGGCAATAAAAATCCACAGCACAACTTCCTCTGGAAGGGAAGCAAAGCCAGGAGTCCCATGTCATATACTTATGGCATGTAAGAGAACCTTTCACTCATGATAAGAGATAAATGAACGCAAAACTATACACCATTTCTGGTTGCCCATAAAGCCACTTACTGTGTTCCTAGATGCTGCTGCAGTCACACAACTGTGGAGACCTCTGGCAGACAAGAGTGAGAATTTTAAAACACCCCACCTGACTGACCTCTGCTGTATAATGTTACTCACCCAAGTGGTGTCTCAACATATTTATAAGTTACAAGAATACCAACCAGTTAAGGTTAAAACCATAAATTATTTGTCAGAAATGTGGCATCAGGAACCATCTAACCAACCAACAAACTTTGTGAACATACTTGTACCTGATTTATCTGCTATGAAGGAAAATTTAATCTATTCAGAGCTGGAGGACTCCAAAGAATACCATTTGGAAAAAATGTGTACTCAAATTGGAGAATACCTTTCCAGTTTTATGTTAATATTAGTCCTCTCTTGGCCATAATGCAGAGCCCTGCATCTAGGACTGGCATGCATCTCACATTACAATCCAAATGACTGATGGATAAGATTAATTTGCTCCATCTTAATCTACTGTAGCAGTCACCCCATGATTTTGAACATCTCTCTTAACTTTAAAAATATACTATTACTATTTTGCACATATGTCTTTTTCTCTTCCTTTTTAAATAAATTTAGGAATTTGATTACAAGAGCAGATTCAGCAGTCTACTGGCTACAATTTAAATTATGGTGAAGATATCTGATAAAGGGCAAAATAAATATGACTTAGATCATGCAGTGATGTTGTACCAATTGCCACAAATAGTCAAATGCAGTATGTGAAAGAATGGTAACCTTGGGAGATAAACAGGATACAGACAATCCTTATTTTAATTACATGATATCCATGAGTTTTCCATTTCATCTAGCATTCCAAGGAGTTCAACTGGTGGACTAACAATACAGCACATAAACAAACTACAGAGGAAGATACTCACACAATGATCAATGCACACAAATTTAATGCTGAAGTGTTTCAACCAAAAATCAGTGATGATCGAGAAATGGTGATGTTTAAATGATCATCAATTACAATGAAACCACAATTTAGTGTTCCTTGATTTAAGGTTTTCCATCACTGGACATGCAATGCAAATGATCCAAGCCAATACTCTCAGCTTTAAATGACTTTCATTTAAGAGTATCCTCAGTTTAAGTGTTCAAATCCCCTGCTCCCAAAAGAAACCTTATACTGTCACACCTTATACAGTGATCATTTAAACATCACAAGCACCTTTTTAGTCGAAGTTGTCATGCACTGAATTTTTATGCACTAGTGGTCATATGAAAAATAACCAATATGTCCATAATGTAGTCTGCTAAGTTATGATGTTGTGTAGTCTTGTAGATAAGTATGAATGTTTCAGAGGAACACACTGTCTCTATCTTCAGGACAGAACTCCTACACTGAGAACCGACACAGTATGTTCCTCCAAAATATTAGTACCCACCTACCAGACTATAAGATGTTGTAACTCAGAAGATCCTGAACATTACAGCATGTTCATGAAGGGAAGGTGTTTGATATCAGAGAGACAAGGTTAAGTTGGCTCTGTACAGGTGGTAAGTAATGCAGTGTTCTGTGATAGCAGGAATGTATTCAGAATTCCAATAGTCATCAGCAATGCATGGGGTTTTTCTGTAGAAAATACATTCCTCCATGTGAAAAAGAAAACTATACCTGTATGTAAATAGTTAGGCATCTGTAAAACAAGATCTTCCTGCTGGTACTGTCGCTGTCTTGCCAGAAGCACCAAAAATAAGTGTGCCATCACAGAGTCTGTTCTAATGAAATATCTCGTTATCTTCCACCAGGGACTACCAATGCCACCTACACCAGACTGAAACATTTAGTTACTTGTGAACACCAAAATTCTATCTTATGAATTTTTCACTTATTTTAACTATGATGGAGATGAATTCTCACCACAAATTATAAACTGGGTGCATTTTATATTGTTACTGTTCCATCTTTCCAAAACACCAAATGTTATACTATGAAACAATCATTTATCAACTGTATTACATTACAAGGTCATGAACAAACAATTCAAGAACATGGTGCTAAGGAAAATATAAGGACTTAAGAAGGAAATGGAAGCAGTGCTTTTTTTCTCAGTTGGTACATGAACTGGCAAACTGATGTGTACCGGCAAACTTCCTTAAAGTCTAACACATACAGCTACCAGTATACTGTATGTTTTGTCGTTGAGGCTAAATTAAAGCCTCAGAGTATTAGCAAACATTTTCTTATAAACAAGTGCCAAATGGTGTGCATTATATCTATATAAATAAAAATGTAAATGTTCATTTGTTCAGGATCCTAAATCTCTGGAAGTTCTTCACCGATTGCTTCGAAATTTTGACACAACGTTGCATTCGAATGCGCGCGTTTTTATATACCTATTATATAATGTCACACCTGTGACAGGTAAAAACATGCTTCTTTTGAAAAACAGAATTGGAATTTGGAATTCAGAAGAGTCACCCCTGTGGAAACGCTAGAACAGACCGTTGCATAGGAAGTAACAATAGCGATACTGTATCGGATCTCCACGGTTACGATGAATACTCAGAGCGTTCCCACAGAGACAATGCAATAACAATGGGTTGTTGCGCAGGAATCGCGGAATCAACAAAGCAGCGTTTCCGCAGTTATGACAAAGGCTCATTTGCATAGGAGCGGCCGAGGGTATAAAAGGAGGTTGAATTCATTCGCCCAGTCAGTCTTGGAATAGCTGCCGCTGAAGAAGGTTGGAACCTAGACGCCAAGATATACAGAAGTACTGGCCGAGAGACTGTGTAACCAGTAACTCTAATACTGCAAGTGGCGATAATTGTAAAGTGTGCAAGTGAATTACAATAAAGATTCGCTATAATTAATATGGCGTAAAGTTATCTGTAGCGTGACATACCCAAATATGTTACATGCATTACTGACGCATGCAACACGTTACATCCACATCAAATTCATGCATTGTTTCCAATCATATTGACCGCCTGCTCTCCTTCATCTCCAACAGAGTTATGGGAGAAATATAAATCGCACACAGCTGAAGATATTTTCCGTCGAATACGCAAGGAAAATTCCAATATGAACATGGATTTCACAGCAGAAATCTGCAACGAAGCGTTGATAATGATTGAAGATTTGTGCTTAGAAATTGTGAACAAAGTTCTCAATCAATTGGGAATGCCATCACCGAATCAATCTGCTGCTGCTTC
>NW_019729223.1:25420-48284 GCF_002891405.2 Cryptotermes secundus
TAACTTCTGCAATTTAGTGACGTCAAAAGAAGAATTGGTTGAAAAAGTATTTCCCAATATTCAAACCAATTATAAGAATCACGATTGGCTGAGTGAACGAGCTATTCTTGCAGCCAAGAACAAAGACATCTATGAACTTAACAATATCATTCAGTCTAACATTCACTGCGAGGCAGTCACATACAAGTCCGTCGACACTGTTGTGGAAGCAGATGAAGCGATTAATTATCCAACAAATTTTTTAATTCGCTCGATCTGCCACAGCAATGCGTGGCCGGGTACAGCTAGTATGTATGTATGAAACTTATGGTTCTCTACTGTTACATTAGTTCAGTCAAGGTGGTTATGATGGGCTGAATATGGGACAGATAAAAAGTGCATACAGAATTAGCTGTGGAAACCTACTGGAAGACAGCCACTTGAAAGATTAAAGACAGAAGGATAATATTAATATCAGCCTTGAAGAAATGGGTTATAATGATGTGAACTAGAATAGGCTAATTCAGGATTTAGTGCAATGGCAGGCCAATATTTACCCTTGACTGAAGGATATTTGATATACGTAAGTGGGATATAGTCCTACCCGTCTTTGAGTGTTTCACTGTCATTACAGATTTCTTTTATTAATATTTTAAGATTAGTGGTGACAGATGGAATTTCTTTCTGCTTCTAAAGTAAGAAGCTTTTGGCTTTAAAGTCTAAAAGGCTAAAACCTTGCTTAAATCTAGTTCTGATCAATACAAACAAATTAACCTGCAATGCTCATACTTGAAGAGAAAGGCCAGTATAAGGCACATTCAAAGAAAAGAATAAATATGAAACTTCACTATATGAAAAACTCAGACTTTGTTAATACAGTGGTTACAGCAAGTGAGATCAGAAAATGCTCCAATTAATACACTGTGTTACTGAAGAAAGCAATTGTGGCAACACTCAGGTTGAAAATAAACAATTTAAAATTTGAAACACTGCAGTAAATCATGTTTGGAAATTCTTATTATATATTACTAAATAAGATTTCATGCCTTAAACACTTACTTCAGGGTTCTGTCTTCTAAAACCCCCATTCAAGGTACAAAAAGCTTATACCCCAGACAGATGTTAAATTTAAAATAGTTAAATAGGAGTTTTGTTGTCCCTAAATAAGGCAAAGACCACTTCCTTCGAGATCCTTTCCAACTAATCATTCACCAACCAACCAACCATTCAACACTACATAGTCTGGCTACTGTCAGCATCATTAAATACTCCCCCTAAAAAATATATATATTGTAAAGTGTTTTGACTACTGTGGACGCCGTTCTGATTGTTAATCGGTTTTATTCACTACCTAGAAATTGTAACTACAATTAATTGTAACAGTGTTGCAAGTTTACACAATTTACAAACTCAACACACTAATCTCTTCACTCTGTCTTCAGTAGTCTTCACTTATTTACAGTACAACGCGAGAACTATACAAGTGTCACTGAAATACACACTTCCAGTACTTTCTCAGTTATCACAAACTCTCACTGATTATCACACATAAAATCTTATCATGCATTCAGTTCTTCTTCTTCCTGTGGCTGCTATATTTCAATTGAACTTATAACTTCTTCATGTTCACAATTCACTCGCTACAACTGAACCTGGCGAATGCTAGACTTCAACTCTGCCAATTACTCCAAATACTGGTACCTCATACTCGGTACTGCCTGAATCAAAGTCAAAGTCACATTGCAACTGACGATCAGTCAGTCAGTCAGTCAGTCTGTCTGTCTTGGTGTTGAGCTCTGGCTGGGGTTCATGACCAGAACTGCCTGAATAGTGTTTTCTGCTCCTTATATAGACTCGGCACAGACCACATAGAAAACACATTGCTGCTCGGCAACAGATATCAGGTATTGTTGTCAGGTGTGTCTACACGCACACACTGTCTAACAATAGATGCCCTACTGTTGAGCAACATCACAGCCTAGCGGGGAGGGGTGTTTACAGAGTGTCACACAGCAACGGGATGAGTGGGGGTATGTGATGTCACTTGCACTACCTGTTGCGTCATCCAAGGGTTCACAGAGTTGTCACCTAGCAACGCGCCAATAAAATCTGCAACTTTCACGTCGCGTGCGTGCCCCAAGGCCTCTCTGGCTCAACAGTTCCTGCATAGAGCAAATATGCCACAATATATATATTCAACATCATCACGGGCAAAACAGCACTTTTTGAGCCATAATCTTCCTCAGAAAATTCTGCCAGATTTGATCTGGTTTTTAACTTCTCTGGATTTCGCAACAGTAACTTTTTCAAAGAACAAGCTCATCAGCCTTGTGTTCAACCCACCTCTTAGGACCAGGTCCCTGCATTTATGTCTTCCAGCAACAGGGTGGCCCAGTTATAACCCCAGGCAATGGGTTCCCTTTTCATTGCCTTCTACAAGTCGTAGGGCTACAGTGGAGGCATTCTAACCTACCTCCACACAGAGACAAAAATATATTAGAGAGGTTTAATTATGTTACATGAAGGAAACTGAGATTCATTCTTCCTATTTTTTTATTTAAGGAAAAGTAACAGGAAGGATGAAGGAAAGCAAGTAGTAAGGAGTGAAGCGGTTGGGTTGACTTCAGTTCAGTTTATTTATGTCATAAGTTACAAACATTAGTAGACAACTTTGGCTTAAAAATTTACATAACTTTAATTTTACATCATTCTCTATGTACATTAAAATATTCATCTATAGAGTAGAAGGAATGAGCATGTCCACAATTCTTTAGCACTAATTTAAACTGTTTCCTATCATTACTCAAGTTTTTTATATTTTTGGGCAGATTATTAAACACTTTTATGCCAGTAAAGTAGACTCCTTTTTGATACAGTGATAAGTTCAATGAAAGTAGGGCTAAAGTAAATGTTTTAAGAACAGAAATAGGGTAAAATAACCAACTGTTATTTGAAGCATGAGGTAACATTACTGGATATATGGAATATGCAGATAACACAATAAATGCTTGAGATTAGGAGAAACAGGAAAGGATGAAAACAGCTGATGACAGCACTTCATAATGAAAGTGAATAGTAATATAGAGACTTCATGGACACAGCCTTGGAAAATGATCTACAATAGTGAGCAATAACAACTCTGACCTCCCGTGGAATGACAGAATAGTGCTGTAGAAACATTTACTTTTGACAAGTACAAATAAGCAACACTGTACTTACCTCAAGTTTAGCAGCTGTGGTCAAAAAGTAAACATTGCTAGGGAATTCCTTTATGGCCCTTTGCAGCACTTCTCGCAGAACGGAATATGTGCCAGGAGCTTCACTGCAGTGATGATGCAACATGTCAACATAGTTCTCAAACAATGCCTCCCTGCGACAACTCATCCTGCAACAGTGACAATACATGTTAGCGATAATATAGATATCACCACAAACTTCAAAGTTGCAGTACTTCCTTTCATAAATTAAAAGGTAAAGTTGTCCCTATGCCTAAGCACCATGCCATGAAAGCAGATGTGGAGCATGAAGTAAAACCTCAATTCATTCTTAACCTTGGTGTTAAATATGGGTATGCATCATTCCCTGAAAGCTTCACCCATGTGGAAAGAACCTTCTACATCTACTGGTTAAGAGGACAGATGCTCTTTAGAGTTGGTCTAAAAGAAAATCCCTGATCCTTCCAGGGATGAAACTTCGGTCAAATCATTAGTACAGCCTACTGTGAAGCATTATAGCATTGTTCACTGTTCTTACAAATGTAAAATACAAGCCAACGTGCTAGCTGTGTCATTATCAAAACATCTGTAAATCAGTATTGTAACCATTCAAAATACTTTTCTTAGGCTGAGGTTATTGTTTTGGTCATTGTAGTATTTCATGTTTTGATAATAACTTTCTACTAATCCAACCAGATTCAAAATCCACATCATGTAATCCATAAGCCTAACAGATATACTTTATTATATTTCAGCATCCTGTTACACTCACACAATATATATGGACAAATACCGTCTTCAGTGCAACAATTTTATTGTAGTTTTTACTTCTTTTTCCTCCTCCACACTACCTGTTTCGGCCCTAAATGGCCATCATCAGGTGTGTATCACTCACGTAGCTGTTACACTGCTTGTTAAAATTTAAAATCACCAGTCTTTCTAATTGTATAAAATCTTTGTTAATCTACACGCGTCGATTTGATTTTTGATTTTTAAATTAGCACTTTTTAAGACTTTAATTCAAGTTAAAATGTCTGTAAGATCTCTGTTCTTTCTTTTTCAAATTTTTTAGTTAAATTTTTTTTCTTTTTTTTTTTTNCCATTTAGGGCCGAAACATGTAGTGTGGAGGAGGAAAAAGAAGTAAAAACTACAATAAAATTGTTGCACTTAAGACAGTGTTTGTCCATATATAAAGATATACTTTAACATTTACACAGCTGTGTTTAATTTTGTCTTGTACCATGTTTTGAAGTACTGTACCTTGCATTAAACTCTGTTATGCACAGTGCTTGCATTTGATATTCAGTTACTCCACTTCCCTTCCTATTGATCTTTTGTATGTAAACCAGATAAACTTTTATGAACTGGAGAATAAAAATAAAATCCACTCTCTATGTGTCTGTGTTTTGAGTCAGCTACATTATAAAATAAGCACATAATGGGGAAGTTTCATCTCTGAAATCATTAAACTGAGTCTCCTTAAATTTGGTATCAGAGGCCTACAGTAAAAGGCATCCATCACTGTGATTTGAATTCATCAAATACAATCAATCATTCACATGAAGTTAAAACAAAACAACAGTTTTATTGACATTAATTCAGTATGATAAACTGCCTCTCATTAAGCTCATCACTATTTATTTTAAATAGTATTAAATATGGTGGCTAATATAATTTGATTGAAAAATAATATATCTCACTATAACAGATGCCACTCTGGATTAATTTTTATAAGCCTGCCACAAAAGAGCAAAACTTGGTGGAGGATGATAAAATTAAATAGAAGTTTTGATACTGCTGTCATTAACAAAATTAGGAAACTACCTCCTCCAAAATGTACATACTTATTTTATGTGAGAAGTGCAATGAAAAAGAAGGAAAAAGTATTATACAGTCCATTCTTGATGAGCTCTGGTAATAATACATTTTTATGTTGCTTTATGTTAGCAATTCCTTCTCCATTTTGGCAAAAGAGGGAGGGCAAGAAGAGAGAAATATTAATACTTTTGTTATTTCCAAGTTACAAAACCATCAACTGGGGGAGGAGGAGGAGAAAATGCACTGCTGAAACCTGGCAGGGTTAAATTTTGACAGATAAGTAAAATTGCAAAGAAAACATTTGGAAGATTTATGTATTCTAAAAGGGAGTGAAATGAAACTTATTGATTGGAAGTACTAAACATACATGAAATTACAAAGTATAATATTTTTTTTTATGAGACATCTGCACCCATATTAACTTCCACATACTTACACAGTGACACCAAACACTGAACTTGAGGCTGGCGCTATTTTGGCAAGAACATTCTCAATGACAGCACCACCTGCCCAAGTAGACTGTGTGAGGAAGAGCAGCCATGCATAGCAGCTCATCCAATCCACATAGAAATCTGGCAACAGATGTCCATCAACAGATGCTGTAGCCTCTGCACTGACATCTTCCAGCAGCTCAGCACCTATGTGGTAGAACTTGTCTACTGCAGCTGCTTGCAGCTCCATGGAACATTCTGTTTTTGAGAGAGGTCTACCAAGACTTAGTGCCAACAGAACGGATAGTGCCTTCTGTTTATGTGTGGATGCATCCTCTGGTTTTAACCTTGCACGAGAGAGGTACAGCTCACATAATGTCCGATACAGGGATCCGAGTCCAGATTTCTCCTGTTCATTCAACATGCTCACTACCGGTACGGCGCCTGGTTGTGCAACGATCACTTTAGTGAGGATCTTACAGGCCCCATCATGGTTACCTAGTTCCCACTCTAGTAATGCATACTCTCGATAGAATAATAAATTGTTCCTGTTTTGATCTTGTTTAAGGAACTCTTTCACTGCAGATTTGAGTTTCTTCTTCCTAGATTGTGGCAACCTGGTGATGCCTAATCTGTCAAGTACAAGAAGAAGTCTTTCAAATCGTAGCCACCAAACACAGAATGCAGTTCTTGAAGGTTCTGCCAGACAATCACCACACAACCGAAACACTTTCATAACAAATTCCAGATAATGCTCTTGTCCTAACCTCTGATCAAGATATTGTGGTCCTACAGCAAGTTGAGAAATATCTTTAAATAATCCTATGCATTCTAATTCCACTGTTCCCATTGGGAAGAAAGCTGGAAGAAGCATTTCAACAGCATCCAAGCTCCATGATGTCTGGTGCCTGTTGATGATGCGCAAAGCAGTGTCACGGCAAGGAAGAACTGGTATCTTCAGTAACATAAGTACCACAGTTGCCAGATGAGGAAGAAGAGAAGCTGTGGTGATGGGATGGAGAAAATCCGATACATCATCAGAAAATACCAACCGCTGTGGATCTTCACAATCTTTGTCTGATGCCCAAGGAAGCCAGTGTGCCCCCTCTCGCAGCTGTTCCACCCTCAACCAAAGTTCTGACAGAGGCAATTCTGATGTAAGGATGCATTCCTCTGACTCAGCTAAACAGAGATTTAACACAGTTTTAGCTGAATAAGAAACAAATCCCAACATAAAAGGTATTCCTTAAGCAATTTATATTCATTCAGCTGATCAATACATACCTTATTCTTAAAGGGTCTGATGATTCAACACTGTCACCAAAAAAATACTCAAATTGGAACCTGTCATGAGTCACTTCAATCAAGTTAACATTTTTTTTTTAATATCTATCTTACTAATATCCATTTTAATTTTGTCATCTCATCATAATCAGATATCCAAAGTGTCATGATGTTTCCAAACCTATTTCTCATTTCTCCAGTACATGTCATGGGTCCCAACATCCAATCATTCTTTGTTTTATAACCTATTACTTTCAGCAAATACTGTGAAGATCCTCAATATGTAATATTCTCCTAATATAACAGTTATTCAATAAGTAGATAAACAGTAGGCATGGGACTTCAAATAAATTCAATTTGCTTACATATAATCAGGTATGTCTAAAAAGAAATTGAAAATATGGAACTAAAAAATGGTAATAATTATGGTTAAGGATGTGACATTACAATGAGGATTACCCAAAATCTACATCCATTCTTGATACTAGAAAGCTAGCAAATAAGGTTCAGGCTTGATATTTAGTGTGGCTGTAGTGATAACACTAATAAACATGTCAACTGTAACACTACTTGTGTACAAAGAGGTATTATTAAATGCAAAATGAGCTCTAGACAGTAGCATCCTGCTCCAACTACTCTAAGTACATTTAGATACAAAAAAGCATGCAGACCTTGAATAACCCTCACATATTTGTGCACAGACATGTGTTGACATTAGAAATGTACAGTCTAACATGCTTATTTAAAAAAGCAGCTGTGGCCACATGAAATCTTTGTTGATAGTTGTGGGCTCAAGATATTTCCATTCCATACCCACTGGTCTATAGCCTGATATAAACAATTTCCTTACAACACTGTTCATGAATTTTTATCACTTGAATTTCCATATACAGAGGTTTTACACCACATAAAATTTATTGTGACCAAAAAATACTGTCTGATGGAATAATTAGAAGAGCAAGATTTTTTTTATTGCTAAGTCCCTTGTACTGCGGTCACTTCTGGACTGTTGTACCAGCCCCAGATGATAGGTGAGGGTGATCGTGGAGCAGTTGGTGGAATGAAGATTGGCAGGGGAAACCAAAGTACTTGGAGAAAAAACCTGCCCCAGCGCCACTTTGTCCACCATTAATCCCACTTGACTACACCCGGGATTGAACCTGGGCTGCTGCAGTGGGAAGCCAGCGACTAACCGCTTGAGCTATGGCGCGGCCTAGATGAGCAAGATACTTAGCAAATTTACCCATTCACATAGTTTATGGCTCTGTAATTGTTCTGTGAATTATTTATTTTCAATCTTTTAAATGTGAATATAATCATGTTGCACAAGCTGTTCATTTTCAGTCAAGACAAAATTCTCTGCAAATTCAAATGAACTCCTCAAGTCTAAATAGTGCAATTCATCTAACAAGGTATTAAAACCTTTTACATGTTCAGCTGTAAATGCAACGATGTTTTATTGATTGATTTAAAACCTAACACTATATGTTTCAGGTGTTCTTCAGATACACAATCATTGCCTTGATAAGGCATGCAAACATTTAATATTTAAAATTAAAAATAGTGCAATTGATGTCATCTCTTGGCCATGAGTGAAACAATTTAGAAGTTATAACTGACAAATCAGAGATCTGAAAAAAAAGATCCATCACAGACAGCTGTGTAAGTCAGTTTGTTAATAAAAAAAAAGAATATGACAATTTATCTTACAGTTAATATGTGTAATCACAAATTACAGGTATCTGTATGAACTCATATGAAAATAAGACTTAATTTCCTTACTGACTATCTGCTCTAAAAGTGTAGAGTCAATTTTAAAATGACTGCTGTCTGGTTGTGACAGATTCAGTTCAAGATACATCCTCAGCAACAACCACAGCTGCTCCCACAGGCCAGCTTGGCGAAGAAACAGCCCACAGTCATGTAGCAATGCTGGAATCACAAAAATATTTCAGCACCAGAAAGGGGAAGAATGTCAACAACTACTTATCATATATCAAAACTAAAAAACTGAACTCCATGGCTCGAGTCCACAAGCAAAGTAATACCGACCTAGCGACCACCGCTTGTCAGCAAAGTTAGTGCCAACCTTATCAGATAGAGGATGTCACATGGTCAGTGCAACGAATCCCCAAGGCCATTAAGTTCGATTTTCTAAACCAAAGCCGCTATTTCCTTGATCCTCCCAAAGCTGAGTCGACCCTGTTCCAAACCCACTACTTCTCGGAAAATCTGGTAGCGCTGGGAATTGAACCCGGACCTCTGGATATGTAGGCAGGAACTCTGACCACTACACCACAGAAGCAGTCTACCATATATCATACATTTAAAACTTTAAAATGAAAGATGTACCATTATTTTAAACCAATACTGCCAAATAATTAGAAGACATTAACTAGGTACAATAAAATCCCTAGGCTGTCTTTTGAGGGGGGAGGGGAGACCACTGAATCTGAACATTAAACTGAGGAATATCTTAAATCAAGATAATTTAACAGAGTTCATTATCCTGGAATCTTGAAGATAATCCTTGGCACTTCACTGCACCTATCCATGAACTACCTGTCTTGTCAGAATATCTGTTGCAAAAAACAGAAACAGACTCTTCATTGTGCATCACTATAGTATGATTACATGTATATTTGTTTCAATTTCTGTCATATATTTCATCATCCACTGTTGTTTCCACTAGGGTGGACTGTCTTATGACAAAGACTTCTCCATTTCTATCTTTCTCTTGGATATATCAAATTGTTTCCTACTCTTTTTTCTCTGTCATCTCTTTCTCTTAGTCCCTTCACTTCATCCTTGTTCTCCCAACTGATGCCTGATATGTTCATTTCTAATATAAAAAGAATCCTGCTGCCATCCGTGTATACTATCACACTAGTATCCTTACCATGACAAACACCTATCGAGAATTAAATCACAGAAATGTTTACCAAAAATATGGAGAATAGAAATATCAGCAACTTACTTACCTAGAATCTTCTCCTCAGAAGGTTTTGTCTGGGCAGCTGGAGCTCCCCTCCGGAATTGGTGGAGACGTGCCATTGCCCTGTTGTACAGCTGCATGACAGTAGGCACAGTGCACATGGCCAGGGAGCACTGGGTGGCACTGATGTAACCATGCCACAGTGCCAAGTTACTTGCCTGTTTCTCAAGCATGCCCCCTAACTGACGGGACATGACATCAGATGGAAATATAGTCTCACCTATAGCAAACCTCTCTTTCAGCAAGACTTCTGAATCTGGGTTATGCAGCAGAGCCTGAAAAATGTTTGAAACATTGTCATATTGTACGCATTAAAATGTATGGAGCATAAGATGAATTTAAATTAACTTGTCTAATAACAGTATGACACAGCAACTATATGGCAGAGAATCAAATGAAATATTGCAGAATACATATTTGATATACCAAGTGTCATGCTCTATCTAAAAGGAGCACTATGTAAAATACTGTGAATCTCACCAAAATTTCTCAGAAATTTTTTTTTTCATTGGCAGTGGGCCTAGGCCTACCTCCATGAAATTCTCCATCAGAAAATAATTACTACTCAAAATACTCTATCCATCTTCTTTTATAAATAAACTGTGGAATCTTTAGCTGCAAAATGGTTGCTATTAGAAAGCATTCACATACTTCCAACCCCCCCCCCTCCCCGAAGATGCTACAATATGTAAGTGGATATCCTGCACCTCCAGTCAGATTGGCCATGAAAGATATCCACCAGCTCCGACGTATCACTGTGTAACCCTGATGTCTGGGTTTCTCAAAGCACTAAAATCATTTCTGCATCAATGATGAGTGAATACCTACTTTTTATGAATCTGTCCACAACCCCACAAATTCTTTACAAACAGGATTTATGCTAATCTAATTATAGAAATAAGGATCTTCATCCTCACTATTTACTAATTAGCTCCTATTATGTTTTCTTCTGGCCACTGTACTAAGTTATACATTTTCAATGGTATGAATTCAATTAGGATGCTGTCACAGATGTACACAAAGGAAAACGTTCCTGGATGGTGACACCTATAGTAATGTCTAAATGAAATTTTCAATTCTACTTTAGAGCAACCAGCATAATAAAATATAAACATACCTTATCTAAGATAGCCAACTTTCGCTCAGCTCTCACACGAGCACTGGCAGCTCCACCACCTCTGCGGTATGTTTTCTCAAACTGTGAAATCACATCCTGAAATTTACAATTAAAATTAAAATATTTATTCATTCATGAAAATGTAATACATTAAGGTGAGTAAGGAAGATTAAATTAAATGCATTCTAGCCATTATACACCATAATGTTTTTCAGTTCAATAATTACATGACTGGGGCATGTGGTAGCTTATCTGGTTGAGGCACTACGCTACAAGCCAGAACGTCATTGGTGCAGTTCCTGATCAGGTCACTGGATTTTTCGATTGACCCAGTCTTTCTGGCTGCACTATGGGCCCTGGGGTCGACTCAGCCTTTAAAAGAGATGAGTACGAGGAATCTTCCTGGGGGGTAAAGGGCAATCGGTGTATAAGGCTGACAATCTCGCTGCCATCTGTTAGCCAATTGTCTAGAAAATGTGGGAGCCTCAACATCTCACAACCTTATGGGCCTCCAGGGCCTGTTACATGGAGAACTTAACCTTTACAGAAAGATCAAATACAGGCATCTACCATAAAATACATAAATTATAAGTTTTCAATTCTGGTATGCTGAAATACATTTGTCTATGCTCTTCTTGTCCAGTGTGAGGTTCACAGGTGTAAGAAACAGTCTTATGTCTTGATGTGTCAACAGTAGCCTTTTAGACATGCTAAAACTGCCTATACTACTCACTGGAAAAATAAAACATTTATCCTGCACACTGGTGACAGCTTAGAACTACCAGCATTTTCAGTTATGCAATGATATTTGTTAAACAAACTGAATCTAACACTTCCACATTCACTTTAGAAATAGAATTAAACATAATCTCCCCTTCAAAGTCAGCTACAATAAGACTACGAAGTACATCACTCACAAAAAACAGTTTAACCCATGCAATATATTGCTTTAATCGGATGAATATAGTACTGTATATGTTGCATCTACTCAATGAAGCATCTCAATGGAAAAGCGATCTCAAAAACACATTCTGGCACTAAACCTGTCTACCACACTGCCTGCTTCTATAAGTGACAACATTTACATCTAAAGTAACATAACATTCACTAAAAGAGAATACCTGAAAGCGAACATATTTAAGCCAAAGTTCCACATTGGATGGCTGCTCAGTAAGGCTTCTGTTGTACTGTGCTGTCTTCTTAGACAATTCTTCTTCCAAGTGCATATCCCCTGAAAATTCACTGCTATCATTCAGCTGCTCCTTCTGAAAGTGAATTAATTTGATGTGTTAAACCTGAAACCACAATATACTGCTATCCTTAATCAAAATTACAAAAATTACTATTATTATTTATTATTATTTAGAGACAAATTCTGTTTCTGGCACACTGAAGAACCGTGACCTAAAGTCACTGACTTTCATAATTGTGCACAAATGTCTGAATGCTGGCAAGTGCCTAGAAGCATGAGCAGCAGCTTGGGTTTTAACTTCAGCAGGGTACAAATTCAAATACAAAAATTGTTATCAACAGCCAGACCTCAGACTGAGTGTTTAGCTGAGATAGAAATGTGAGGCCTGTAATACTGCAGCAGTAGTTCATAAGCAAACTCACAGGGTCTTTTCTACAAACAGTGCTGACTCTCATGCCCAGCTATGTCGACACAGCATTTCACATCTGATTACTATTAAAAGATGAAATAAACTTGTCATATGTTGTAAGAACACAGGAGGGGGCACCTCTTTTTCCTTCAAGCACATCTCACAGCACATAAATTTTGCTACATCTTCTGGAGATTATCCACAGGAATCAAAGCAACTATATGTATTATTTCATTCTGAACAGCTTCAGTGGTGAAAGAGGTAAGGTACAGGTAAAGGTGTCCCTGGGCTTATTTAATTAAGCACCATGCCATGAAGATATATGTGAAGTGGAAGTGTAGTTCCATCTTGGCACTAGATGGAAGTGAGCGATCAGCTTCATGTCCCAGTCACTTCTCCCTTGGGGAAAGAACCCCAGCATCCACTGTACTGAAGGCTGGGTGGGCCTCAGAGATGCTCTGGATGCTGTGAAACAGAGAAAAGTCCCTTGCCCCTGCCAGGAATCAGACCCTGGCCATCCAGCTCAAAGCCCACTGCTATACCAAATGAGCTATCTCACCTCAGTCAAAGGGTTATTCTTGCATTTTCCCCTTCAGGTTGTCCCAGAGATAAAAAACATAGTGACTATGATTAGGCTATCTAGGGGGCCAGAGTCAAATGCTGGACTGCTGATTATTCTGTTTTCAGACACCTCATGTATAGTGGCTCAGATTTATCTGCCAGTATGTACTGTAGCATTATCTCGCTGGGAATATCCAATCATCATTCTTTAGCTGCCAAGTGGCTGACAACATATCATTACTATACCAATCTGAATTCAATTTTCCAAAAAAATACTTAACCAATATTTGCCTTGCACTTACAGCACACCACACCCCAATTTCTACACCTCAGAATTGTGCCAGGCATCTCCTAAAACAACTCACCATCATTACTGCTTGAGCCAACTTGGTTGGAGAACTATCCCATATATTTCTACACGCTGTACCATAAAAATGAAGAAATATACCTTTTTTTAATGTAAGTCCAGTTTCAGCTGAACAACATGAAAAGATCCAGTCACTGATATGATTTTGCAAGGCAGGAGAGCAAAAATAAATGTTTCAGCATTACCAAAGGCACAGTGCACCATACTGCTCACATCCATGTCAAACATTAAACAACATAAAAAGATAATTATGAATGGGAAAGGTTCATGAAGATAACTGTGGCCTATTTGTAAGAACTAAGAGAGGACTAGGCATGCTCCAAGTCAATTCACCTCCAAACTAGAGACGACAATTTCACCACATTGCCAAAACACCCTGTCACAATCTATTACGTAAAATTAGAAATTTTTGACCCTCAAACCTAACAAATTTATTGCTTATATAATTTGTTCAGTTCCTAAACAGTTTCCTGGTGATATAATTATCACAACCTTTGCCTTAAGCTTGTTTCCATGAGCAACTGTGATGGTGTCTTCTGTGACACCAGATGTGCTCTCCTCCAAGATTTTGCTCAATTCCTGGAAGTGCGTAAAGTAACGATTCAGATGCTTCCTCTTCTTGGGTGATTTCCTGGCATTTGACCAACCCAATGAAGACCTGTGACAAACACTGTACCTGAAATATAAACAATTACATTTTCCCACTGAAGGAATTTGAAAATTCTTAACCAACAGTACTTAGTATAGCCTATATTTTGTCTTCATATACAGGAGAAGAACATGACTACAAGTGTCTTAAAACAAAACGCTGAGGAGAATAGAAAGAATTTTGTATCTGTAGTTTACCTGACATTAGAAACTCAGATTGCATAGCGACAAACAAGCGCAAGATAGTGAATGGTGAATGGGAAGGTTGTTGAAGGAAGGGGTTGTAACCTAACTTGAAGTACTATTCTGGAATTTACCTGGAAGGACTATGGAAAGTCATGGAAACCTGAAACAGGTCAGTTAAAGACATGGCTGAGACCTGAACCGACCACTTCCCAAACACTAGTCAGATGCATCATTACTACTTGAGGCAACTTGCTTAATAATAAAGTGAAACATCCACATTTTGGATATTTCTATTATACACCTCTAAGGGTTCTCTGTGTTAAGAAAGCATCAAGCAATGAAGCTGTATAAACTCAATCCTAGAAGAAAATTAGTGGTCAGTTTCATTCTGCTGCTACTTTGCCCTGGTACACAATGGACAGAAGCTCGGTAGACCCTAGAACTGGTCTAAACAAGATTGGTATCAGAAAAATCTTCACTCCTTCCAGAAATGTAATGACCATTCCAAAACTATTTAGCTCACAGCTTAGTTACTGTACTGACTGAACTATTCTGGCTCCAATGAGATATTCATATAAAATTCTTAAGTTGGAAAATCTGAATGAAAGACACCACCTACAAGATCCATGCATCAATAGGAGGATAATATTAAAGTGGAACTTACAAAAAAAAAGAATATCACAGTGTGGGCTACATTCACCTGGTTCAAGACAGGGGCCAGGGATGAACTGAAGCACCACTGTAGGATACATAGAAAATGAAAACTATCTTCTGCCTCTGATAAGCCATGAGTATGGAGAAGGGCTCATATTTTTTCTCCACTACCAGAATATTGGAAGAAGAATAAAGATAGAATGTACAAGTAAAAGGGAAGAGAAAGGAGGTACCACTACGAAGGTATGGAATGGGTAGATGAATAGAAGAATGCTGATGACAGAACTTATTTAACATGAAAGAGGAGAGGAATGATGATCAGATGGACAAATAAAAGAGCTGAGAAAGCAACAATGATAATGGGAGGGAAGTAGATAAACATATGAAAGGGATGAAGGAAAGGATGAAAAAAAAATTGTCCTGAACATCTCCGGTGGGTCACGTGTTAGTATTAATGTAACAGGAAGAAAATTGTAAATGTCATCATGAAAATCTTAGGTGCCACAGCTACCTGGCACCCAGACTTTGTGCATGCCTAATTAAACATTTACTGAATGTAACTCACAGAGGTATGGCTGGTCTAGCCAAAGTTGGAACCCTCAGATTCCCTCTCTCACATGTTTTATCTTCATAGAAAACTGAACTGTCTGCTGGAATACTAATATCACATTCTTCTTTCACCTTCCTAAAACACAGAACACAGACTGTATGTAACACAGCTGCACTCATACATTTTGAGATTTATTGGTATTTAGTTGCCACATACTGGCTAGAGCGATTTTTAGACTATTTGAGGACACCACTCAACTACACAAGTTATAAAAGTTTACAGAATCTGTGTGCAGATTTCAATGTGCATGAAATTTTCTTTCATGCATGTAATTTTTGAATCAGATAAGATGTAACAGAAAGTTTAAAACTACTTCCAGACCAAAGTCCATAATCAAGTACATAATGTCAGGCTCTTTGCCTAGTTAAATCAATCACAGTATTCCTCAACAGTAAAAAAAGTAAAGGTATTCCTGTAACAGGCCGTGTAAGCCCATAGGGTTGTGAGATGTTGAGGTTCCCACATTTTCTACACAATCGGCTCATAGATGGCAGTAAGGTTGCCGACCTTATGTGCTGGTCGCCCTTTACCCCCAAGAATATTCCTGGTACTCATTACTGTTGGAGGCTGAGTGAATCCCAGGGCAATAGTGCAGCTGGAAGGATTAGGTAAATTGAAAAAAATTCGCCTCATTGGGATTCAATCCCGCGACCTTCCAGCCTGTAGCATAGTGCCTCAACAAAATACACTACCGCATGCCTCGTATTCTTCAACAACGAAAGATAAGATCAAAATCCATGTATCACCTTAAACACCATAACAATAAGAATCTTGCATTCTTTCACTTTAATAAATATATATACTTTATCCTTTTCTACTAAAGTGTCAGGCTTTTATTTATATTTTAATCCTTTTATGTTTATTAAAAATACTCCTTTACTTGTTTTCCTAGTGTTAATGAATTTTGCTTTTAATTGAAATTTACTTGGATTTCTGTAGATTTCATCCTGGCATCTAAAAATACATAATTATTATCAGTCATTCACCTTGACTGCTTGTGATAACTCTTCAACTTCTTGTGGCATGAAGCCTTCCTCTCCTTATGATGCTCTGGGAGTTCTGTTTGCCTTTTTGCTGTAGAAGTCTCTGAGACTAGAGTCTGTTCTTTCTTTTCACCTGGCAGTGGAATTTGAGAGATTTCAACAGAAAAACTTGGATTTGTTAGCCACAATCTATCTGTAAAGGAAATAAAAAATATATATATATTAAACTCATTCAACACCAATGACTGTCACTAAAATTAATACTGATGTCCTTGTAACATGATGGCAAGTACAGTTGGCATGGCGTTTCTGTCACAGGCACTCACACATCTGTAGCTACACTCAAAAAAAAAAAAAAAAGTTAATCTCTTTCTATGAGATATTTCTATATATATCTAACAAATTTCAATTTAGTGAGACGTTATATTAGTTTAATTTTTGTTACATTTGAGTAGCATTTACTGAGGTCAAATAAAAAAAATGACTGAAATTTTATGATAAAGGAAATTACATCTTTCATTAGATTTACTACAGAAGTGTCTGCACAAAACAGGCCAATCATAATCCTTTCTGAAACTTCACCACATTGTTACCAACACCATCTACTCTCTCTGGATGCTACTACCATAGTCGATTAGCAGAATTAGACATATTTCAAGAATACCTATTTTGTTCAATTATTCCTTACTGCTGCCACCAACACCACCATCATCCTTTTTTGTACACGACTATTAAGACCTATTATGGCTACTATACAACAGAATCCTTCCATTTATTCAGAAGCCTTCCTACACTTCCTTTCCCTTTCGGTTGATATTTTCAGATCAATTTTACTTTCCCATATATGCAGTATATATGAGAGAATACTGTGATCATACAATGAATGAAACTCAGCATTTTGATGGGCTTACATGTTTTCACTCTGATTACAAAAGTGATTTTTAGAATGCTACGTGTCTGTCTGTGCATCTGTATGTATGGGTGTGTGCCTTACCAAAGACTGAATGGGTTGACAGATCTTATTCTTATTCTGAACTAGCGGTACCCGGCCACGCATTGCTGTGGCTCAGGCTGGTTAAATGGAAAAGAAAGAAAAGAGAAAGCCCACGTTTCTAATATGTTTAATTTCATAATGCTTGTGGGTATACAATATTTTTTGTTGTTCCATTGTCTGTGCAGATATAGAGATTGTCTGTTGTGCCGACTCTAGAACACGCAACATATAATTGTCCATGTGAGAAGCAACCCGTGTCTAGATCTAAACCACACAATTCTAAAGATTGGCCCTGAGCTTTGTTGATGGTGATTGCAAACGCCAACCGAATTGGGAATTGCAATCTCTTAAATTGAAATGGCACATCCGTTGGAATCATAGGAATGCGAGGAATGAGGACATCTTCACCTTTGAAAGGTCCTGTCAAGATTGTTGCTTCTATGACGTTGCTCAATAATTTTTTTACTGCAAGCCGCGTGCCGTTGCAAAGCTTTGGCTGGTTGATATTTCGCAACATGATAATTGGCACGCCTATTTTCAATTGCATCCCTGGCAGATCAAGTGAATTCAAAAATTCTGTTGGATAATTAACCACTTCATCTGCTTCCACAACAGTGTCGACGGACTTGTATGTGACTGCCTTGCATTGAATGTTAGACTGAATGATATTGTTAAGTTCGTAGACGTCTTTGTTCTTGGCCACAAGAATAGCTTGTTCACTCTGCCAATCGTGATTCTTATAATTAGTTTGAATATTGGGAAATACTTTTTCAACCAATTCTTCTTTTGACGTCACTAAATTGCAGAAGTTACGAGGCAATGAAATTCGTCCTGAGGTCAGATCAATCGGCACCTTTCCATTCCCAATTTCCAGCAATTGATGTTAGAATATCTCACCTGATCGATCGTTTTGCAGCTGGACACGCATATTTGTAGTTAATTTTAAAGTCTTTACGTGTTGCCACAAAGTAGAGTATTTCAGGCAAGCATTTATTTCGTCCGCTGGTGTCGATCGAAGAATTACAGGTAATGTTTGCCTGAAATGTCCTGCAAGCAATATTAATGCGTTCCCAAATGGTCTGATGTTTCCATGCAAATCTTGCAATGATCGACGAAGAGCCTCAAGTGATGTTTTGTGCGCCATTGTGCATTCATCCCAAACAATAAGTTTGCATTTCTGCAATACCTTTCCCATGCCTGATGCCTTGGAAATGTTGCATGTGGGAGTTTCAATGAATTGCATGTTCAATGGCAATTTCAAAGCGGAATGAGCAGTTCTTCCACCTGGTAGCAATGTTGCAGCTATTCCAGATGACACAAGAGCTAAGGCTATGTCATTTTTGGATCGAATTGCTGCCAGAATCAATCTAATTAGCAACGTTTTACCAGTTCCTCCTGGCGCATCTAAGAAGAAGAATTCTGCAACCCCGTTATTGACAGTTTGCATTATTTGATCGTAAATGCCTTTTCGCTTAAGCATTAGCTTAGGAATATTTGATTGCACATATGACAAAAGATCACCCATGTTGTAATGTTGTTCACGATGCAATTCTACACTGAATGAAGCAGCAGCAGGTCAATTCTGTGATGGCATTCCCAATTGATTGAGAACTTTGTTCACGATTTCTAAGCACAAATCTTCAATCATTATCAACGCTTCATTGTAGATTTCTGCTGTGAAATCTACGTTCATATTGGAATTTTCCTTCATGCAAATCCTTATCGACGTCGGCATCGGGTATTTCAGTGCATATTACATCGTCAATTTCGTATGAAGTGATTTTGTTATAGAGCCAGATTAGTATATGTGCGTGTGGCAATCCTCTTTTTTGCCATTCCACTGAGTACATCCAGCAGCGCACAGACCCAAACACTTCATGTTTTACCATGAAATCCATCAGCGATTTCAGCTTCTGTCTGAAAACACGTGCTGTGATGTCATGCCTATCCACCAGCAATTGCCCAGGAAGTAAGAGCTGTTGTATATCGTCCCAAGCTGGATTGCATGTGAATGTAATGAATAGGTCTGGATGCCCATAGTAATGAACATACGCAATAGCATCTTGAGCGTACTCATGCATATGACGTGGACTGCCTGTATAGGAAAATGGCAAAATGATTAGTCTTCCAATGTTAGTTGTATTACTGTCACTTACAACTGCAGCTCGCAATACCAGACTAACTTCTTCGGCGGTTAATTTCGGACTGCCTCCTTTGGCAGTTAATTTCAGACTGACTGCTCCTTGTTGAAGCTGGGCTATTTATACCTCGGCGGTTCTATACAATGCCTTCTGTTGTCTATCACCGGGGAAACACTGCTTTGTTGATTCCGCTATTCCTACACAACGACCCATCATTATTGCATTGTCTCTGTGGGAACGCTCCATGTATTTGTCGTAACCATGGAGATTCGATGTTCTCGACACAACGGCTCACTGTTGGGATTACAGTATCGCTATTGTTACTTCCTAGGCAATGGCCAACTGTTGGGGCTACAATACCGCTATTGTCGCTACCTATGCAACGGTCTGTTCTAGCATTACTATGGAAGTGACTCCTGGATTCCGAACATGTGACATGTTTTTACCTGTCACAGGTGTGACATCTACATAATAGGTATATAAAAACACACGCGTATTCGAATGCAACATTGTGTCAAAATTTCAAAGCAATCGGTGAAGAACTTCTGCGGATTTAAGACTTTGAACAAACGAACATTTACATTTTTATTTATATAGATTGAAGCGTTTATCTGTGCTGGGTCGGTGCCTTGTGAATCTGAACATTTCAGCTCAAAAAAATGTGCCCTTGAGACAGCTCCAAAATACAAAATGGTAATTTCATCGAAAATCCTTTAACACTTTTTATTAAATTTTGCTACTTTGTAAACACCACATCCCTAAACAAAAAACTGTATTTGTGGTATCTTCAATAAAATAACAGTACATGCACTAGGGGCACAAATGCAAAATGTCAATTTTCTCAAAATTGGCTTTGCCAGTCAGATGCATTTCTGTTCAGTATACAGCAACCAACGACAGTCTATCAAGCAATAATCAATTTAATTTTCAAGTTACTGCAGTCAAGGTTGATCATATATGAGAAAGTGTATGCAATATGTTGATACCACAAAGAAGGAAATACTAGTTAGAAGAATTATAAATGATTATAATATGATAAGAGTTTAAAATGAAATTAAGTAATGAAAAATGGGAACCAATTTATAATACTAATGATACTAACATTAGCTTTAATCAATTTTTAAATATATTTTTTATGAATCGTTTCCAATAACAAAAAGACAAAGACATAAACAGAAAACATGGATTACCACTGGCATAAAAATTTCTTGCAGAAACAAAAGGGTATTGTATGCATAAAAAAGCATAAAAATTAACAACCCTACAACAGTCACCTATTATAAGAACTACTGTAAAATATTAACGAGAGTTATAAACCTAGCCAAAAAGATGACATATGATAATCAAATAAAATATTCAAAAAATAGAACTAGAAGTAGATGGAAAATAATAAATAGTGAAGTACTAAAGAAAGGAAATAGAGAAAATATTCAAGCCATAAACATCAAAGGCAAAAAGAATACTAACCCAAAAACTACTGCAGAAACCTTCAATAAATACCTTAGTGATATAGCGGTCAACATACATAAACACATAAAGGAAAATAATATAAATGATAAACTTAAAGCTACAAATTATATGACATATTTGTCTGATGCTTTTGAGAGTCCATTACCGAATATAAACACTACAAAAACTACGAGTAGGGAAATAGAAAATATTATATGGTCCCTGAAATCTAGTAAAACCCATGGGTATGACAAAATCTCGAATAACATACTCAAAGCCTGTAAAATCTTAATTAGTGAACCTTCAAGTTACTTATGTAACAAAGTAATACATTTAGGAATTTTTCCAGATAGATGAAAATATGCTACAATAGTGCCTGTTTACAAAAAAGGTGACAAAAATATGAAATCAAATTATAGACCTATCTCCATTTTAACATCAATTAGTAAAATATTTGAGAAGGTAATGCATAATAGATTGCTAAAACATTTAAATGATAATAACATTTTAAGTAAACATCAGTTTGATTTCAAGGAAAACCAAGGAACTGAAAACGCAATCTTTGTCTTATTGCCAGAATATTAGATTCATTAAACAAAAAGATGCAAGTCTGTGGAATCTTTTGTGACCTACAAAAGGCATTTGACTGTGTCAGCAGTGAAGTATTATTGAACAAATTAAAGTTTTATGGAATAAAAGGAAACCAGTATGACCTATATAAGTCTTATCTATCGAATAGAAAACAAAGAACTACTATATTTAATGGGACAGAGAGTAGTAAAGTAAATTCTCGATGGGCTGAAGTAACCAATGGTGTCCCACAATGATCGATACTGGGACCACTATTGTTTATAATGTATATAAATGACCTGCCCAAGATTTTGGAGACAAAATGTATTCCCATTCTATTTGCAGATGATGCAAATTTTTTGATTGCACAAACAAATCCAATAAAATTTAAATATATAATAAATGAGGTATATAGTGTACTGGATTGATTTAAAAAAACTTAATGTCACTTAATACAACAAAAACATATTAGATAAATTTCACTACAAAAAATAAGGTGACAAGAGATATGGGAGACATAGGAGCTATTTTAACAAGTATGAATCACATAAAATTTCTTGGCTTAAATATCCAAAATGAGATAACCTGGAATAGGCACACAGATGAGATCATAAAGAAATTAAATACAGCTTGCTACATGATAAGAAACTTGAAACCAATGGTATCTACTAAAACTCTAAAAAGTGTTTATTACCCATATTTTCACTCTATCATGACATGTGGATTAATGTTTTGGGGCAATTCGTCACATGCCGAAAGAATATTTAAGTTACAAAAGAGAGCTATCAAAATAATAAAAGGAAATAGTTATAGAGAATCATGCAGAGAACACTGTAGAAACATGAATATACTTCCATTAAGATCACAGTATATATACTCCCTGTTAACATTTGTAGTAACAAATAGAGAAATGTTTGATATAAACAGGGATTATTATGAAATAAACACCAGGCATGATATGGATATGCATATGAACCAGGTAAACTTGGTGAAATATGGCAATGGAGTATTTCACATGGCTGTGAGGATGTACAATGCACTGCCCAATGAAATTAAAACAACCTTTAATAATATAAATGGTTGTAAACATAACTTAAAGGACTTTTTGTATACTAATTCATTTTATACACTGAGTGAATTTTTATTAAGAAATAATCATTGTACAAGTGCATAAGTATATGAGATGCTGAGTAGAATATTTAATGACTTTAATAACTAGAATACAATTATAATTATTTTAGTAGAATAATATATGATGTA
>NW_019729223.1:50003-124080 GCF_002891405.2 Cryptotermes secundus
GTCCAGTAGTATAAACTCATCTTGCTTATAAATCAAGCAGTTGTCAATATGTTTGTAATATAAATCAAATTAAAAAGTTAAATATATAAATTACCCTTTGCATAATGTTGCCATTGTCATCTATTAAAATATTCCTCTAATGTATAAAAGGGGTTCACAAATAAAAACTCTTTTAAACTGGCTTTAAACTTATTTGCATTATTTTAGATTATTTTGATTGTATTTGGAAGTCTATTATAAATCCTTGCAGCCATGTGATAAACCCCACTCCTATATTTCACCAAATTGACCTGGTATATATGTATATTCATATTCTGTCTAGTATCTTTTTCATAGCAATCCTTATTTATATTAAATATTTCTTTATTATTTATTACAAACATAATTAATGAGTATATGTACTGTGATCTTAGGGGCAGTATGTTCATATCCCTAAAATGTTCTCTACATGACTCTCTAAGATCACAGCCTTTGATCAATCTTATGGCTCTCTTTTGCAATTTGAAAACCCTTTCGGCATGCGATGAGTTTCCCCAGAATATCAGGCCATACGTCATAACCAAATGGAAATATGAGTAGTAGATACTTTTTAATATTTTCATAGATACTACTGGTTCTATATTTCTGATCATGTAACAAGCTGTAGTCAATTTCTTTGTTACCTCATCGATATGTCTTTCCCAGGTCATATCGTTTTCAATGGTCAGTCCAAGAAATTTAGTATCATTTATGTTTGTAATAATTGTTACTAAATCTCCTATATCCCTTTGTACCTGGTTTTTGCAGTAAAGTTTATATAATATGTTTTCATTGTATTTAAAGACATTAAGTTTTTTTTGAACCAATCATCTAGTAAACTGTATACTTCGTTTACTTATTTCTAAACATAATTGGATTAGCATGTGAGATTAACACACTGGCATCATCTGCAAATAAAATTGGTGTACTTTTTGCCTTTACTATGACTTTACTTTGACATAAACATTTTTTGTTATAAATTATACATAGATTTTAGACAATTGTTTGATGGTAGTAGCAAGATAATTTGACACGATTCTGTATCTAGGCTTCAGCCTCAAATGGATGTGATGGAACAAGAAATTAAAATTATATTAAATTAAATTAAGCTGATTGTTTTAATTTTCTCAGAGCTCATCACAGCAACGTGTTCTTTCCAAAATGTGAGGTAGCAGCATATCACACAGGCACACAGCAAAACTATGTTAAGTTCACATGTCATATAAAATCTGCTCAGGGACATTCCACAGATTTCAGAACTATTTGCAGTTATTTTTTTATTGCTAGTGGGGGTGGGACTAAGTCCCTTGTACTGTGGCCACTTCTGGCCTATTGTACCAGCCCCAGATGATAGGTGAGGGTGATTGTGGAGCAATTTGGGGAATGAAGATTGGCAGGGGAAACCGAAGTACTTGGAGAAAACCTGCCCCACCGTCACTTTGTCCACCACAAATTACACTTGACCAGACCCGGAATCGAACCCAGGCCGCTTGAGCTATGGCGCGGCACTATTTCCAGGAAGTCCAGTTACTCTTACGACAATAATTCAATGATGTGAAACATAGTCAAGAAGTGTAACGTAACAGACTAGACCTAATGAAAACCAAATGTTCTCTGGCAAATTTTAAACATGAAGGCTGTAAAACCTGTTCTGTGCAAATAAGTAGAGGCTGTTAAAAATATCCCCATAAGCACTGAGGCAGGCATACTACTGAAGCACCATTAAATGGATGTACATCTAGTGGGCTGCTCATGTGTCAGGAACACACCCACATGACCATCCGCGACCCGTATTCCTTAGGAGGGCGAACGAAATTCACTTCGACCCTCATATATGAATCTAACCATTTGATCCCCAGTAACTACGAAGCGAAGTAATCAAACCTCTTCCATCACCTCGCCAAACATATCATTTAAAACGCAACAAACCTGCAACCACTGCATCATCTCTTTTGATGTCTTGGTCATTGCATTTCCACGGTACAGAATCACCATCTGAATACGCCGGAAATAAAGACATACCGTGTATCAGGCGCACATTACGGTTACCAGACTGATGTGGGAACTGGTTTAACTCTGACCTACCTTCGGATATCCCCTAACCTAACTAAATTACTTATCCTACTTAATCGTCTCCTGCTCTTGGAGCTCTTGATCGATTTTGTTCCGTCGACTACTATATTCAGGGTGGCCAACATAGTCCGTCCGATTTCGTGACGAGGAAGTGCATTACAGCTCTAATGTCTCTCTTTCTTTAATGTATTTATAGTGACGCTATTTAAAAAAATACCATAATTAATTTCCAATTTATACACGTATCTCAAACTATGGGCGAACTTGTGCAGAACAATTCTAAAAGAGTTGAATTAGACGTACAATTACTAAAAACCTTAAAAAATAAAGCATGGTAAGGAGGTAAATTTGTAACTTTCACGACAGTCTTATTTACGTCCGGTAGATAAAGTTCCATATTTAGTCATTGATGTGTTTAATGATCCGTGATATTAGGATAGAGGTTATCTGTGATGCAAGGTCTTTCCGAGTTTTCGAGTACAGTTACACTCTAACGACCAATGGTCGAATAGAATATGCAATGCTGAAAAAGCGATAAAAGCAGTCCCGCGGGCATTCACTTTCTTAAAAATAAAACTTAATTTTTTTTATGAATGTACACTTGACTGTTACACAATCAATAACAGGAAGGTCTTATCAGTTCATACGTAATATGCACGACACGTTGCTTAACAAAAACATCAAAAGTCGTAACCGACTGACCGTAACAAATTTGTTTACGTTGGCACTTGTTGAATTGACGGTATCTTTTTAATGCATTCGTGATTTGTCGTGGTTATATTCAACATGTATCGCACAAAACTCAAAACCTTACTTCCACATAGAAGATGGTTTTCATCTGATGGACTATTGGTAGTTACAGTGTTTTATTTACATATCAGTGTGCTCCCTTCATGTGGGTGGAGAGGAAATATTATGTGATGTCAGAAACCCCTTAAATTTACCTGATGGAAATCACAAGTAAATTTGTTTCAGTTCTGAACCTCTCTGACCCAGTAATTAGGAAATATATTGGGTATACAAGTGTCTTACAACAAAACATACAACTCATCACTTGCTGTCAAACTGCTTTATTTTACAGGCAAAGCTGCCAAAGGTGCAAAATATTTTACAAGATGCTACAGAGGCAAATGGGCAATCACTTGCACTGACTGATACATTTGGTCGACATCATACTTACTTGCGCATATCACTCACAGAACGCTGTAACCTGAGATGCAAGTAACATGGCTTATTTTGAGGGGGGAAAATAATGATAATGGGTGCTTTACATTCTGATATTCATATCTGAATGAATTTTCCTCATTCTCATAAATGTAATGAAAGATTTTGCTAGCCCAATGATATCACATAGCACTACCATCTCTTATATTTATAAACTGAACTGAAATTATTCTTCTAGGTACGTACTGCATGCCCGCTGAGGGAATAAAACTTACAGCTCAACAAAATCTTCTGACAACCGAAGAAGTTATCCGTCTAGCAGAACTGTTTGTAAAGGAAGGAGTAACCAAAATCCGTTTAACTGGAGGAGAACCCACAATTCGGAAAGACCTTGTTGATATTATTGGTAAGCAAACACTCCAGAAGAACATGGCTGATTTATTTTAAACTTGAACTTTTGAAAATGTGCATATGTGAAATCAGCAGCCTTATACAAATATGTTTGTTTATTATTCACTTGTTGTTTAAGTCGCAAATCAAGTTCCAAGACTTTCTTTCATCTGGTTGCTGATCTCACACAACACATGAATGTTTTGGATTATTGTTTTATGAGCAAACACCACAACATGACTACAGTCATAATAATTACCCAATGGGAGGAAAAGAGATTGAGAATATTTGGGAAAAGGATATTGAGGAGGGTATTTGGACCCAAGAAACAGGATGAAAAATATTTCATAATAAATAAATTCTCAATTTATACTCATAAGATATTTTTAGGATGACCAAACTGAGGATAAGATGGGTGGGACAAGTAGATCACATGGAGAGATGAGAAATACACAAAGAATTTTGGTCAGAAAACCAGAAGGGAGGAGCCAACTTGTGAGATCTAGGTATACATGGGAGAATACTATGGAGCTTAAAAGAAATAGGGTGTGAGGTTGTTAACTGGATTCATCTGGCTTAGGACAGGGTCCAATGATGAGCTCTTGTAAACATGGTACAAAACCATTTGATAGTTTGACCAGGTAATTGATTGTTAGCTTATAAAGAAGTATTCTGTTCCATGGTATCATAAGTTACTTACATGTGTTAAAATCTTCTTGGGCGATTGGCTATATCATTGAACCTGATGATGGAGATGTAAATGATCTCTGAAACACTGGTATTTAACTCAACACTGACATGGCTGACTGCCCAAGAAGATTTCAGCACATTTATTCACCATCAGTTAGAGTTAATGTGTAAGTCTGTAGGATTTGGAGTTCTTGCAGCAGTGGTTATGAAGAGTCCTATCTTCTGGGATAAAATTCATGAAAGTCAGCTGATGTCAGTTGACTTTCAACAGATTACACAGCATTACATCCTGAAAAACAGAATTCTTAAATCTTCAATATAACTCTGTTTGATGTCTTTAAGGAACTACTCATATTAGCCACTATAATTATCATATGTTAAAATAATGCTGTACTAACTGCAAATCTTTGGCCGTGCCATAGCTCAAGCAGTTAGTAGCTGGCTTCCCACCGTGGCAGCCCGGGTTCAATCCCAGGTCTGGTCAAGTGGAATTTTTGGTGGACAAAGTGGCACTGGGGCAGGTTTTCTCCGAGTACTTCGGTTTCCCCTGCCAATCTTCATTCCACCAATTTCTCCACAATCAGCCTCACCTATCAGGGGCAGAAGTGGCCGCAGTACAAGGGACTTAGTCCCACCCCACTAGCAATAAAAAAAACTGTAAATCTTTTATCATGAATTATGTGTATTCGCATTCTTTATGGAAAGACTGTAACACATATACATGTATTAATAAATAAAAGGAAACTGTGTATGAAAGACTTTAAAAAATGAGGTACAGCAAATTTCCAGGGATCAGTGTTACTAATTATTATGCACAACACTAGGATTTGAAGACCCATAATAACAGGCTCTGTTTTTAGAATTAGCTAATGAAGATGCAACAGACAGTCACCTAATATTTTACAAGGGGCTCCAGAAAATTCTGAAGACCAACTGTATACTGTGGATTCTGTCTCTGGGCATAGCATTATGTAGATGTAGGCTGTACTGACAAAGATGGAGACAGAATGGATCTCTAAAACACTGAAAATATAATCCAAAAAGCATCAACCCCCATAAAGAGGATTCACGTTTGCACTGATCTTTCAGGAAAGCCTAAAACCTTCCAATATCATCTTTGGAATTTGAAATATGGTTTATTCTTCTTACGATGTATTGGTGTGAATTTTCATTCACTGCTGTTTGGTTCTTGACATAAACATATGGCTGAAGTGTTGTGAAAGGGGTTTAATGTACTTATGTGGACAGATATTATCAGAACAGTTCCCTGTATGTACGAGGGGGGACCCAAAAATAACCGGAAACGACCTGTTGCACACGCATGCTTTGTAGTTACGAGTTGTGCTGCTAGGTGGTGTTAGCTGGGGGTCTCCCGCGACTGTTAGTGAGCTGGCATCAGTCTGAGTTAAGTGGTTTGTCTGTGGTGCTCTGTTGTGTGCGTTCCTGTTTCAACCCTTTGGCAATTAGTGAGATGGCCGACCAGAAGGAACAGTTCTTTTAAGAAATTCTGGATCGTTCTGCACTTCACTCTTCAAGTCGCGGCAAACATTCACGTGGTTTTCTCTTTGGTCATCTCCGAGCAAGCGAGGAACAAATTTTGCAGACACCCGTCTCATGTGCAAACCTTCGGTTAAAATTCGCTGGACCGTGCTCCATGAGATGTTCGTTTCCTCAGAAAGTTGGTCAATGGTCTTTCGACGATCTTCATCAATTGCACATTTGATTTTGGCAATTTTTTCGTCATTTCTTCCCGCCGAAGGATGCCTGGGGCGTGGCATGTCTTCTGTTGACATGTTGCCAGATTTGAAACGGGAAAACCACTCGTAGACCTGTGATTTCCCCAAAGCATCATCATTAAAGGCTTTCCGAAGCATCCCAACAGTCTCGGCTGCAGTTTTCCCTAACGAAAGCAAAATTTCACGCACACTCTTTGTTCCTTCTGGTCGGCCATCTCACTAATCGCCAAAGGGTTGAAACAGGAACGCACACAACAGAGCACCACAGACAAACCACTTAACTCAGACTGACGCCAGCTCACTAACAGTCGCAAGAGACCCCCAGCTAACACCACCTAGCAGCACAACTCATAACTACAAAGCATGCGCGTGCAACAGGTCGTTTCCAGTTATTTTTGGGTCCCCCTTCGTATAGTTCTCTCTGAAATCAAAGTTACATGATTTTCTGCTTTGTATGCAACCAGTGGGTCAGAAGAAAATTGTTCTTAATTTAATTCTCAAAATGCAATATTATAATACAAACTTAAGGTCTTATTTTTGACAGCAGTGACAATAAGTAATCATTTCAATAATCTACAACACTGTTTTGTAGCTGTGTTGTAATATGGATACCAAAATTCCTGTTTTTCAGGATCTCTAAAGAAGCTTGAAGGTCTACAAACAGTGGCCATAACAACCAATGGTTTAATGTTAACTCGTCAACTGGTAGCCTTACAACGAGCAGGCCTAGATGTTCTCAATGTGAGCCTGGACACCCTCCGTCCTTCTCGTTATGAGCAAGTCACTAGGAGAAAGGGATGGGAACGAGTAATGGCAGGAATAGACTTAGCCCTCCAGTTAGGTTACAACTCAGTCAAGGTAAAGACTGTCTCTTATGTGTTAGACTTTGAAAAGAATGAAAGTAAGCCAAATTACATACTCCAGGAACTATCAACCTGATATCTTCAAGAAACATATTTGCAATAGCTAGAAGCATTCCAAGTGCCAAGGTGTAGAGGATGCATGTGGAAACTCTGTCCAGTATGAATTGTACAGTTATGAATGAACAAATGAAGTACATGAACATTTGGAAGAAATCTGTTAACCTTCCTTGTGTCTATGACTTGCTCCTTTTCACAACTGTTCATTACAAAGGCTGTAGCACTAATTGCTACAATTCTCAAAAGCAACTGGCATGGTCTCATTACCTGCTTTCTTCTACAGACTTCATCTTGGCTGTACTTCTTTTTGAGTATACATTTTATCATCTATATTAAAAAGTTTATTATTACATGAATGTTATATGAAAGTAAAGACTACTAAATATACATACAGTATTAAAAATTATTAATTACACTTATTTGAATTGTTACATAAAAAAAAACAAAGGTAAATCTATCCCTGTAACAGGCCTTGGAGGCCCATAAATTTGTGAGATGTCGAGGCTCCCACATTTTCTAGACAATCAGCTTGTCAGCCTTACATGCCAGCAAGCCTCCCTTCACCCCCAGGAAGAATCCTGGTACTCATTTCTGTTAAGAAACTGAGTCGACCCCAGGGCCATAGTGCAGCTGGAAGGATTAGGCCAATTTAAAAGTCCAGTGGCTTCATTGGGAATCGAACCCATGACCTTCCACCTTGTAGCATAGTGCCTCTTAATTAATGAAAAATCATTAATGTACATTTTTTTTATATCTCAACTCTGTTTATTACAACAGTCATGCTTTTACATATATAGGTCTGTTACAAACAAAAAGGCCCAATATAGTTCAGTTTTAATTTCTGAAACTGAGGAAACACAGGATAAGTCTGAGCATTTTTAGGATTCATAATGAGTTATTTAAATGAAAAAATACACATGACAAAAGAAAACTATTATTCTGTCTAGAACAACTTTGAAGGTGTGTTATATATTTAGCAGGCAACCATATGGGAAAACAGTCCCTTGTCTTCAACAGGATCTCCAATATAGCGATTTTGGTTCCCATCATGTACTGAAAATAGAATCTAGCAATTGTCTAATGATGATGTAACAATTCATCACTGTCTGATCATGATGCACCCTCGAGGTTGCTTTAGACACAGTTGTCTTCTGTTGCTGACACACTGAGAAAGACCTTTGTAATATACTTTCATTGTAAACAAATGCTGAAAAATCACTCATATTTTGAAGTATTTCTTTTTGCCAGATAATGAAATCTGTAACATACACCTGTCTTCAAAAATTCTTAGAACATTATTATCAAGAGAATGAGACATTTTAATTTAATTGTACAATTCCATACTGCAACAGGTAAACTGTGTGCTGATGCGTGGATTCAATGATGATGAGATTTCTGACTTTGTTCAACTGACAGAAGACCGTAATCTGGATATCAGATTCATTGAATATATGCCATTTGCTGGCAACAAATGGAATGATGAGAAAATGGTGTCATACCGTGAGATGATCCAGACACTGATAGCACAGTGGCCTGAATTACATGCTTTGCCAAATGGTCCAAATGATACATCCAAGGTAGGGATCATAATTACTTGCAAACCAAGGGAAGACCTGCTGGTAGTTCACAGTTATTGGTTTATAATCTGTAAAAATTAATCAAAACAAAAATCAGTTATCTGGAACTGTGCAGTTCTTTTTGTTGATCTTTTACTATATCATTTAAGACTGTCTGCTGTTTCAGCTACCACTGCAATAGCATGTCAAAGGACTATTATTAGCCTAAGCACAGCAAAGCCATTTAAATAGTTCATCTTCTAAATAACCATATATGGCTACTTGTTTTATCTTTGCAATTCCTACCCATCCTATGGCCTGTTTTATATCACATCCTGATTTTTCAGACATGTTGATAGTGTCAGCTGGGAAATCTCAAATTTTGGAGAAATTTGGCCTTGAATGACCTGATAATTTCTAATTTATCTTCCAATGTCTTTCCATGACATATTCTTTATATACCGCAGCATTACGCACACTACACGATCGATTCTGGCCATAGAAGTCTATAAGCAAGAATCACACATGTTTGTACGCAACAGTATTTCACCATCAGGTGTCCTCCAATAATAAGAACTTAGGCAGATCTGTGTTGATCCATCATGGATACTTAATAGACTGACAGTGTTTAGCTTCATTTCTAATTTCTAAAAATGAAAGCAAGCAACTACTGGGAAATCTCTGTTCATTTTGCTTGTTACAGCAGCCATTGATCATTAGTAACCATGGGAATGAGTGAGGAAGGGTTGAACATGATAGTAAAATTACATACTGATGCAGCCCCTTTTACTTTTTGTCTGAGATAAAATTAAGTAATCCTGGCATATAGAACAAATTCATGTAACATTTGGAAGCTTTAAATGGTGGTCAATTCTGTGATAACCAAAAACCATAGGTACAAAAATGATCTATCCAGTTTGTTACCTGTCTAGAAGTTATTTTCAAAATTTTTTCATCATATGCAGGCATATAAAGTCCCAGGTTTCAAGGGACAAATTGGATTTATCACATCTATGAGTGAACATTTTTGTGGTTCATGCAATCGCCTTCGAATAACAGCAGATGGAAACCTTAAAGTATGCCTCTTTGGAAATGCAGAGATCTCTCTCAGGTAAGGAAGTATTATAAATCTTTTATAAAAGGAATATGACATATAAAACATATTTCAAGTCACTGTCACACCAGATTTAATATTCCATGACTCAAACACTTACAGGGATGCAATGCGTAATGGATGTAGTGAAGATGATTTGCTTGCATTAATTGGAGCAGCTGTAAGAAGAAAGAAGCAGCAGCATGCAGGTAAGTCATAGAACCAAATAACCCATTTTCTCCATCGGCTGCAGAACAAATGCCTATATGCCCCAACTTTTCCCTCTTGTGTGAGCTGATAATACAGTGGTTTACAGCATAACTTTCCCCTGTAACTCCATGCAGCATAGCTAATAATCACGCAGCCTGTCATTAAATTCTCTGTCTATTATGGAACCTGAAGCTTAATTATCATGTTCACAAGAGCCTACCAGTGGACAGTATTCTAGACAAGATTAATACAGTCCACATACTCAAATCCTGTTTCTTTATTTTCAGTTTTAATATTATCTTCCCACCTGTGCATTCCATTCAGTCTTTTCCTTTCAGACTGTCTGGCTAAAATTTTTTCATTTGTTATCTCACACATACATGCTACCTGCCGCACCCATCTCCTCCTCATAATGATCCTAATATTTAAAGAATGTGAATTATGAAGTTCCTGATTGTGCACTTTTTCCCCCTCAAGTCTCCTGTTACTTTCTGCCTTAATTCCAGGTACTCTCCATGGTACCCTGTTCTCAAACACCCTCACTCAAAGTTCCTGCTATAACACGAGAAACAAAGTTTTACCACATAATCTCACATCTATCTTCCATTCCATAGGTTGTTCCAGAATCCATCCAAGTCTCAGGCCCCGTAAAACATTTTATAAAGTAATTGTTTTTTACAGTAAAAGATTATTAGCCCCTTTGCTTAAACCTCCACCCACTGTCCGCTGTCTGTGACTGCTTATTCAATATGTTCGCAGCTAGCTTCTGTAACCCGAGGATGTACCACATTATTTTTGGCTTATTTATGTGAGGGAACATAATCCTGTCTTTTATGAAAGATACCACTGAAACACATCAGCTTTAACCATCTTGATTTCTGTACTGGTTCTACTTCTGCTCAGAGAGTGGACATTTTGTATGACATATTTCATTTGTTATTTTCTTACAAACTCAGCTCACAACCTTTCATAGCCAAAGTATTATAATACGTACAAAGGTGCTTCAGAATTCCTTAGAACACACGCAGAGTTCTAAATTTATGATGGAAATTTCATTAATATTAAGGAATTTATTTCAGAAGCATAAACAACTTTCAGTGTAAAAAGAAAACCTGAGAATATTGTGAAATGTTAACAAGGGAGACAGGGTTCATCAGCCAGTAGAACAGGCCACCCTTAAAACTCTTTAAGATCCTTCACTGGCTACCTGGGCGAATCAAGTACAAGTTTAAAACAGAAGACATAAAATTATAAAGTAACAATACATTTTAAAGTATCATGTTGTTCAGAATCAAACAGGAATTGACAGAAATACCCATAATGCTAATGGACTAGAAAACATTACTTTAAAAACAAATGTCCTTCCTTAGTATTGTGAAAGGCTGTAAAATTATGATCATAAAAGTATGTTTTGCTCGACATTTTCATGAACAAGTATAATTTCTTACAGGTATGCAGAATCTTTCTAAGATGAAGAATCGACCTATGATTCTTATTGGTGGATAACTGTCGTGTATGTATATTTATATGGCAAAAGTATTTCTAGCATTTCAGAATGAAGAAAGGAATTAAAATGAAATTTACAGCATACCTAAATGAACACTCACAGAGCATCTACAGAAGACATATATTTTTGTCACCTCTCAAATGTCAAATTCTTATCCTTTTATCCAAGTATTCATATAACACCATCTGTTATCAATGGTCTATTTTAACAAGTGACTTTAAAAATCCTACTATAATTGGCTACTCGTCTTTAAGCCACAGTCTTAAGCATAAGGTTAACTGAGTGACTTATGAAAATTCCAACTGATTTTCCAGATCAAACTTCTGTCTACAGTATCTACAGGAACCCCAACATGAGACACTACCAACTAAACAGAATTTCAAACATGCAACATATATGGAATCAGAATTTATTTCTTGATCCTGTAAATACACGAATTCAGAATAATTTTAGAACACTTGGAATACGTAGCTTCTGCTCCCCAACAAATGGCAGTCTCACACATGTGGATGAAGAAGGTCGAGCAGCAATGGTTGATGTTGGCAACAAAGAAGTCACGACTCGTATAGCCATGGCCCAGGCTGTAGTTGAAGTAGGAGCTCACATATTACATCTCATTGGGCAGAACAGCCTGAAGAAAGGAGATGTACTGACTACTGCCCAACTTGCCGGTATAATGGCTGCTAAACGGACATCTGAACTGATTCCCCTATGTCATAATATCCCACTGTCACATGTCAAGGTAGACATGAAATTAGATGAAGACCATCATGCTGTCATTATCACATCTACAGCAAGATGTGAGGGTAGGACTGGCGTGGAGATGGAAGCTCTTACAGCTGCTGCCATATCAGCTCTTACAGTCTACGATATGTGCAAAGCCGTGAGTCATGACATTGTCATTTCAGAAGTCAAACTAATGTTCAAGACTGGTGGTATACGAGGTGACTTTGAAAGGAAGTAGTTTCAACAGAGTGGCATAATTTTACAAGTACAAATATGAGGCAGCATAACGACAAATAAAAATAAGTGAAAATGATAAGATTCTCCTACTCATCTCCTAAAATCAAAGACTGGCATTTTGAAAGCATTGTAGCAATTGATACTAGGTAGTAAACTGAAGATGAATAAAGAAAGAAGTAAAGCAATTGCTTGAAGTAAAGGAGATAACAACACAAACTACATACAAAGTACCTAATTGGGACTAAACGCCTGACATGAATGTAATTAGATAGAATGGTTGATTGTCATATGTCGTAACTGAAATTCTCAACTTTCTGTTGGTCATAACAGCAAGGTAATTATGAAAACGTTCTAATGTAATGGTAATATCACAATATTAAAAGACAAATATAGCAGTATTATGCACTTTGGAGCTGCAGCATTTGCACAGTAACACTTAATTTTCCATTAGTTAATAATGTACAGCAGCTGACTGCAGTGGGCATGTACTCTACAGCACATCGGGTCTTTGACTGCTAAAATATTGTGATCATGGGATCAAATTTCATTTGGAATAGGTCAATTTTTTTTTTTCCTGTGTTTTGTTGTCATGTATAGGGGAAAGTTTTGCAGTGGACTGATTCTCCATCTATGCTGTTCTACCAGATATGTCAAAAGGTTCACTGTTTCAGAAATTAGTGAATCTGAATAGAACAGGGTCTAGACCAGTGAATGCTTCAGTCGGTGTTCACTTAAGTGTTATATAGTTGTGTGTTTAAAGCTAAGGATTTAACTGCTTTTAATGAGATGAGATTAGTAGAACATCTTGTACTTCAGCTATGAAGGCATCATTTCTTTTATGTGAATCTGTTTTATGATGAAAACAACCCCTTAAATTTTTGCCTGTTACTAGCCATTATGTTTTACTAAGTAGTTTCAGTACATTTATATGATAATTTATGCAAGTAACACTAGAAGATGTTAGTTATCTGCTGTTGCCATAGCATATAGCCACTAATGATGGATGTAGGTAATGTATGTATATCAAAGCAGGTGTATTTGTGTGTATGTAATGCTGAGGAAGGTATGATGCCACCTTGATGTGATAATACTTTCAATAATACTTCCATTACAACCATGGTTCTCAACCTTTTGTGCCTGGTACCTCCTGAAAGAATTCACCAAATATCTGAACCCCATGAAAAACAAGTTGAAAATCCACAACTTAATTTTTAATGCTCTGATAAATGACCTATCATAATTTTTATATCTGCCATATACACAACATTATTCTAGGTCAATTCAAAATAAAAATGACACCCAAACATACCATTTTGATAGAAAAGCTGAAAATTACGAGTGAGGATTTATGGTACCCCTAGGAAGCTGCTTTGCTATCCCAAAGAGTACTGATACCAAGGCTAAGAAATGCTGCATTATAGTTATGCAATTGATACTACAATGGCCTTTATTGTATGGAGCTCAAAAGTCTAATGTGGACACTTTTGCAGGGTTAGAAAAAAAAATTCAGATTGTAGCAATTTTTTCTCAATTGCAGAACCACTTACATAAAACAGTGAAAATGTAGCATCTATCAAAATTAAAGATGCAAAAAAACTTTAAAAACTGTGATGCCAAGGTGAAATGTTGATTTGAAATGAACATTCTTCCTTTCATTTCATATTTTAATTTAAATCATTCAGCAATATGCAAAGCTGGCAGAAAGGTAAAAATAAGATGCTAATCAAAATTTTCATGGGCAAAGAGCTTACAAATAACCGAGCAAAGCACCATTCTTACAAATACTCCTATACAGCACAGGGACTTAGGAGATTACTGCTGAAGCAGACTTAAAAAATGAGGTGTGCTGTATTTTGCACAACACATTTATTTTTATACCATATAAATAGACTGATAATTGTAGGATAACACATCACACTGTAGTAGTACAAAATAGGGCTGATGTTTAACATTTCTTCACTGTGTTATTACTGAGGCTGGACATCCCTTCCAAGTCAAGTAAATAATAAGCCTTAAATGTTAATACTTACATATACATATATGTGTTTTAATTATTTTTCTGTAAAGTCTGTTTCTAATGTAATTAGAGAAGATTAACAAGAACCATATTGTACTTCTTTTGGCTTATTTTGGACTTGACCCATTGTCTGGTATATAAAAGAGAAAAAAAACCACGACGTTTCGGAGACTGGATCTGTCTCCGTCTTCAGGTGGATAGGGAAGGATAAACCTACTCACTTGGGCCCCTTAGAAAGAGCAGGTCTCAATCACTGGTCCAGTGACGACCACTGAAGACGGAGACAGATCCAGTCTCCGAAACGTCGTGGGTTTTTTTTTTTTTTTTTTTGTCTTTTATATACCAGACGATGGGTGAAGTCCAAAAGAAGTACAGTATACACCATTGTCAGAATCCTTTCAAGAAACATATTCTACTGCGACTATTGTTTATATCCAATAGCATAAAATTAGTGTAAGTTAACATCAGAAAAGAGAGAATTGAGATATGGTTAAAAAGAAAGAGAGAGAGAGAGAGATCCATAGATCTTCTTAATATAAAGTGTGAGCATCATCCTTGCAAACTTGTATACATAATATTCCACTGTGTGCATATGTTGTACATGATGAAGTTTCCTTAGTACAAATGAAATCAGGTCAGATACAATGGGACAAGGAAATTATGGATGTTTAATAAACAGCATGTGTGGAAATTAAATAAAGTGACATGAGTAATATTAATCCATCAGTTAATGAAATCTAACAGATAAGGGAGAGCCCTTCTTACGTAAAGACCTAAAAGAATCTAAGGTGAGGAGTGTCTAAACTATTGACTTTACAATGTGACAGTTATAAATGAACTGGATGACCCAGAATATAATTTGTATGAGGAAATCCTTGATCTAAGTGAGGCTGAACACACTACAGTTATGTGCAGGATAACCTTCATATGAAGAACTCTTGCTTAAGCAAAGTCAAAGCATCTGAGTCATCTACATTTTGGTATATGGAGATATTACTGTATTTCATTATGGATAAAAAGAAACGTTATTAGCACACAAGGAAGTACTCAAAGTCAAACAAGCCACCTCAGATCATAAAGTTACAAACGACCAAACACCTCTAGAATCTGACATGGTTTCTAGATAAACAGAGAAAAATAAACTATTTGTGGACATCATCATATGGGGCCAAGTTTCTGAACACTCAAATACAGACAGGTTAACCATGTCCCATCAATTCTAAATTATTCATCAGAGTACAAAATACAAATAAGTGTTTGTTACCTGCTATGAAGTGAGCTCTCAGAATCTGGCACTTGTGTTAGGAAAGTTGCCCCTACCAGAAGTACCGGCACTTGTTCCTGCTGCAGCACCCTGGACACCTGCTGTTATTGCCACCTTGCCACCCTCCTCATGAGATTTCACTGTAAGACTAGTCCGGGGTCCAGTACGCCATACATTGCTCTTTTCATCTATTACCGATGCCTCCACTATTAACAAATACTGACCACCAGTTGGAAATGCTAGCAGGAACTGTGCCGTGAAGAAATCCCGATGTGGGGCAACTGTTTGGGTTAACACAGAGCCTCCATCTCCAGCAACCTGAAATAAACAATTCTGTTTTGAATTCTAGTACCAGCTATTCATGGAATTGCATATTTTTATTTGGAAATTTCATCAATTGAGCCATTCCTGACAAGAATAAGAATGTTGAAGATTAAACTTGTAAATTTCTGTTTTATCAGCTGTTTCCCACAGACATGGACACTATGGAGTCATAACAGAAAGTTAATTCTGAATCTGCATTATAAGCATTTGTTATCAAAACCATAAGCATTATGAGTACTCACTGTTAAGTTTTGTAATAGCCTGCATAATTATTTCCTGATCTATGAACAAATTTGCTGAGTTACTCTGGTGTAACAGTGAAGTATGAGTGCTCATATTAAATTCGTTACTGCATAAAATATTATGATGTGAAAATGTATATTTATTTTACAGCACATACCTGTCATATGATAAGAATACTGTAGGTAAAAACGATTTCGGTATTGCAAATCTGTTTGGAAAGGGAATTTCCTACTTAATATCAGTGAGAACTAAATTACATGATATTTTAACATACTCATTCACTTTTTCAAGTAATTATACTACATTAATATATTTTCTTCATCCAGATACAAGAAATGCAATTAAAAGTATTTTTAACAATACAGGTCTGCAACTACACTGCTGCTCAGTGATGTAATATTTTTAAAAAATGTGATATAAGAATGTAAGGTCCCACCAGTCTACTTACTTAGTCTTTACAAATGTAGGTTAAGTTATTTTTTTAAATTCTGTAGTACATATTGTATACAAGATAATTTTCCACACATGGTTGTGTATTTTAATGGGAATTTATGTAATATACAAAACAGTGATGATGGGGCTTTTACCAGTTCACCAAGTTCCTATGAATGTGTTTAAATGAGACCTAGAATATATTTATTTTACAGAAAACATGAGATTAATAGTGTATCATCATTTTTTTTTGTAGTAGGAAATGGAAGTCATAATATCATATTACTTCAACCAATGTCTGATGTAGTTTAGGACAAATAATGAAATATCATGCTGGGATAACCATTATTGCTTCTAATGTAAGACTACAAGGTTACTAAAAGAGGATATCCTTGAAATCTGTACACTTATTCTCACTCCTCAGATGTAATGATTCTGCACTTTTTTGCAATGTGATCATACTCAAGGTCAGACAATACCAGTAAATATGGCCAACACAAACCCAGTAAGTTTACTTAACAAAAGAAGTTAGCTCTGATAGTAATATTACAGAACTCTGTAAAGAGAAATGTTGTCACAAATACTGTGTGCACGTTACTATATGAATGTTTGTTGTTTATGGATTGGCAGATTATTGCAATTTTTAGCACATAAAACGTTTAGGGAAATATATCATGACACATATTTTCATATGACTATACATGCAGGACTGTGTTTGTATTTTAATTTGTTAAATGTAAATGTGATGAAACAATAAAGGCACAAAATCTGTCATGCACAAATGCATTTGGTTTTGTTTTTATAACACTCTGAAAACAACAGACTACCCCATCAGTGGCATGTCCAATAGTAGGTTATATTTAGGACCTCTGAACAGGCTTCTAACAATATTTCCTCCAGCACAAATATAAAATCCTGCTACCAGAGCTTCATGCTAAAAATTTAAAAATTACAAAATATAAGTCCAAACATATATATATATATACACACACACACATCCACACAATGATTATTAACATGAATATACACAATGATTTTTTTTTTCCACATCCAGATAGAAATGTCCACAATGTTCAATAATCTAGACAAGAACAAGAATTTTTCCACTAGACCATTCTCTTTTTCTTTGCTGTAATCACAATTTATAACAGTAGTAATTTTTACATAATGGGGGCACGCGGTAGCATAGTTGGTTGAGGCACCATGCTACAAGCCAGAAGGTTGCGGGTTCAAGTCCCAATGTTGTCATCGGATTTTTCAATTGACCTAATCCTTCCGGCCGCACTATGGCCCTGGGGTCAACTCGGCCTCTAACAGAAATGAGTACCAGGAATATTCTTGGAATACTCTTTGGGGTAAAGGGCAGCCGGCACGTAGGGCTGACATCCTTGCTGCCATCTATGAGCTGATTGTCTAGAAAATGTGGTAACCTCAACATCTCACAACCCTATGGGCCTCCACAGCCTGTTATAGGGATACCTTTACTTTTTTACTTTACTAAAGTTTCCTACTTATGCTTTTTGATATCAGATCTTTTTTTAATTGAAGTTTTTTCATAAATAACTGTAGGGCTGTGTTCTCACTCACCACTGAGCAGCTTGCATGCTACTGTACAAAGCAAAAGCAGTTATGACAAAATTCTCAAAGTTCAAGACTGCAAATTCAGTATTTCAATCAAGACAGATTTTTTCTTGATCTGATCTCAAAAATCCAACACATGCATTTAATTATAAATAATGAAGACAGTGAGAATGATCTTCACCTATTTGAAGATACTGCTCCAGAATTTGCCTGATATGAATGAGGAGAACGAACCTGTTAATTTTCTCTGGCCTTCTAATTATGAATCAGGTACATCACCATAGTACCAACCCACTTAGTCATCAGTTCATGATTTCAGTATGAGGATATAATTTCTTTATTTACTTAATAATGCTTTGTTAGCTGTAGGGTTGGATTTACAGTTGGAGTGAGGCTTGGCGCAATCAAAATGTGGAGGGCCATATAAGTGACAACAAATTTAGGTTGACAGTTTTTTCCCACTTTCTTATTTCTTATAATAACCAAAAACTGAAACGAATTTTTCATGATTTTAAAGATGCAAATGTCTCAATAAAACCTGTGGGCTATATTTCTGTTCTGTGGAGGGCCCAAGGCAACCCCTGGTCACTCCACTTAAATCTGACCCTGGTCAGAGGCATACATAGTAAAGTAGTGAATAACAAGTAAAATGTTAACAATGAAGTTATAACACTGTGTAAATTTACTTAATTATTTCTGGTTTATTTAATGATGCTGTGAATAGCTCAAAGTACATACAGGATAAAATGGTATAACCATTAATAAGTAATGAATTCAAAAGAAGTGGAAGGCTGTGTTTATAACCTAATCTGAGGTACTATCCTAGCATTGCCTGGAAACACTAAGGAAAACTACAAGAGACCTCAGTTAGACTTCCAGTCTCTGGACCAAAAACTGAACTTGGGACCTCCTGAATATCCATAATGTGTATATATTTACCGTCTTTTAGTGCATACAATTTCACTTGTAACTTCACACTACATGTTTTGGCATCATTCTGCCATCCTCAGGTGTGTCAATCATGTTAAACCATTGCACTGCCTGCCATCAAGTGTCCATTTATAAAATGACATAAAATGTGTGTTTGTCATTGTTCAATAATAAAATTTAGATATTAAAACTTGTTAAAATCTATCATCTTACATGTCGTATATCAAACTCGTGTGTAACGCCATTCATCTGCTATAGGAGTCATTCTTCTTATGTTTTAATTGTGTATATACTGTGTCTCTTGATGTGTGTTTCTTATCTGGCTTATGTTCATTTACTACTTCAGCATTTGTCTTGAGGGATTGAGCAAAATCATGAGACACCTAGTCAGGAAGGCTGGTCTCTCCATAACCTCATGAATATGAACCAGAAGTGCCAACCTCTATACCACAATGTTCAAATTAAGGTATACTGATTGAACATGAATTTACATCAGAACTTGCTATAAGCAGGATATCCAAACACCTCAACCTCCCTCCTACAGTGTATCTAATCCTTACCTTAGTGTCATGGTTGTTGTGTGCTGAACGAGCCTGGAGTTGGGAAGATACTGTTACAACAACACCACTGACACGTCGGAACAGCCCAGGTCTCTTACCATGCTGGATTACTCCCTCTACCTTGACAGCTAGCTGAGAACCACTTTGTACACTTATTGACTCCCCCAAGACCCGAGGTTGCGGAGAAATAGCCAACTGCAGAAATGACCATTATAGGAACACTATGAGGGTTACATTACTGTTTCTGTTTGGTTTAGACTAAGGTCAATATATTCTGGAAACAAAGGAAACTGATCAAATTATGAGAAAATGAAGGTCAGAGTTTCAAAGGAAAGTATAACAATTTAACTTTGTTATAAATGAATATTTTCACTCTACTTTTTCTATCGAAACAAATTACCATTAAATACAATACAGTACAGCCACTTATAAAACAATGCCTGCAAATGCCTGAAATGAACAATATGAGGGAACATAATTTGTTAACAATACCTTTACACTTGTAGATTGAAGAACCTGGAAGAAATATCGTGGAAGACACAGTGAAGATTCTGCCAGAATCTCGACTTGCCTCAGTAGGCAATCAATATGCTGAAATGAAGAAGGCAAGCAACTAAGTTCAATCTTTGCATTAAACAGATGACAATGTTCTTTCAGAAACAAAGCCTAGATTTATTTTTATTTTTAAATTTAATGGGGAAAAAAGTAATTAAACCGGCAGAATCCAATCAAAAATAAAATGTTGAATTACTTAATTTTGTAAAATTTTGTAACATGTTTTGCCACTGAAGACATCGTTCAGATTGTTAATTGGTTTATTTAACAACCTACAAGTTTTGGCTACAATTAATTATAATACCGTTACCGGTTTACACAATTTACAACACTACACACTATTCTGTCCACTCTGTCCTCAGTAGTCTACACGTATTCACGGTACGATATGGGAGCTATACCAGTGTAACTGTATTACACACTCCCAATTACTTCTCTTGTGAGCCAAGCATCTGCTTCTCACACTATCACTTCTAATCACACGTTCTGGTATTCTTTCCGCTACAACTGAACTCAGCGACTGTTCCAATTCACTGTCTCCAGCGACGGCTACATTTCAACTAACTTCGGCAACTACTGATCACTCACTCACTTCTAACTCATAACTAACTGTTGAATAGTGTTCGCTGCTCCTTATGTAGCCCCATTACGGACAACACAGAAAACAGTTACATAATAGGCACCACTGTTGCATAACAACTGCCTAGGAACAGTCGTTGCACGGACTCCCCGCCGTGCTTACAAAGGCGTTGCTGGGCAGTGCTGCCGGGAGTTGTTTACGGCTACGTAGCAACTGTGGTGTCCCGTGCTACGTCACCGTGGCAATGGTTGCCTGGCGCAGCCGCTCATCTGCCACGTCACCGCGGGGAAGGGGGTGTCTACTGAGCGTTGCACACTGATGGACAGAGTGGGGGTATGTGACATCACTCACGAGACCACAGAGTTCACGCGACCCCCACCTCCCGCTATGCCATCCATGTCACACTATTATGAAGTTTAATTTTATTGTAACTGTAGTGCACTTTTATTCAGTTTCCTTACCTGATGTGTAATAGTTTTAAGATCTTCATTTTTAGTCAGCTGCTGTGCCACTGCACTGGCCTCTTGGCAGCAATGAATCAGGTGCTGTGTCTCCAGATTTGACTGCTGGTAGCTTTCAATGAAATAGCCAAAGTTGAAAAAAAAAAGTGTTAAAAATTCACATCTATCAAACATAGTTTCTTTTTTATTATTGCTAGTGGGGTGGGACTAAGTCCCTTGCACTGCGGCCACTTCTGGCCTATTGTACCAGCCCCAGATGATAGGTGAGGGTGATTGTAGAGCAATTGGTGGAATGAAGATTGGCAGGGGAAACAGAAGTACTAAGAGAAAACCTGCCCCAGCACCACTTTGTCCACCACAAATCCCACTTGACCAGACCCAGAATCGAACCCAGGCTGCCGCGATGGGAAGCCAGCGACTAACCGCTTGAGCTATGGCGCAGCCCTATCAAACATAGTTTACTTCAATATTCAGGAGGAGGATTTGTTTGTTTAAACAATGGAAACCTGCAGTATAATTTCCCAGAAACAAAAACAGAAAATTAAAATACTGCATTAAAGCTGTTAGAGGTACATTCATACAGAATGTGTTAAATGTCTGGAGCCACGTCACATAAAATAAAATACATATTATGACAGCCCTTTGAGTATTGAAGAGAATGGCTTGTTTGTTTCTTTTTTTCTTTAACTTCCAACTGTAAAGATAAAATGGTTATTGTAACTGTTGTGTAATGTTCATGTAATATTTATTTCAGACTCAAATAATCAGGAACATATAAATTTTTTTGAGAGTAAGGGTTTTTTGAACAACAAAAGTATATTATAAATATCATCACCATCTCTTTCTCCTTTTCCTCAAACTTGCACTGCACTCTTGTGGCAGAAACTAACAATAAGAATAATTCCTAACATAATCAGAGTCATACAAGGAAAAAATAATACCCTGACCTGCACCACTGTGCAGTCAGTCTGTCTGTCCCTACCAACAGGGGGTAAATTTTGTAGCATCCCAAAACTACTGATATTAGATACAGTGGATCAGTCTGTCAGTCAGTCGGTCAAATTACCCCAGCACTCTAAGAACAAACAGTGGGAACCTGCTGAAACCACGACAGGTCACCTCATTCACTGAGCTATAAGATAGAATCTCTTAAAAAGCTTCCTGAAAAAGACTGTAAACTCAAAAAGGAAAAATATTTTTGGAAGTACTAGAGAATATATAAAGTGCAACATGAGAATCAAACACTCCCCTTCCCAACAGAAAAGAATAGCAAAGAGGAGCGGGAGAAGAAAGAGAAAATAGGAGAAACTAAGAAACAAAATGGCACCAAACACACTGCAACAAATGGTAAGGTCTCTAGATCATTCAATTTTTTTAATGACGCTTTCAGTATTAAGATTATAAAGCGTTGGGTGGTAGGATGACAGATGAAGATGGATCAAAAAGGATTTGGAAGGAAGCAGTCATGGCCTAATCAAGGTACTATTCTGGCATTTGACTGGAGGGACTGAGAAAAACCAAAAAAAGCTTCAGTCAGCACAGCTGGTGTCCCACCCAAAATTCAAACTGAGAATCTCCTGTAACACAAGTCTAGAGTGATACCTCTAGACCAGTCTATTTGTGGAAGGATCTCTAGGATCAATGTGTAAAATCAAAAGGAGACTACTCTGAAGGAGACAAACTGGACTATTTTAACCTTGTCCTGTAAAGTAAGTTCAGAACTTTTTGATCATATCTCATATGTATAGCAATTTTGAACACATAACGAATTTTTTAATTTATCATTCAATATACACCAACTCACAGAACATTTCCAATAAGAACCACAGCTGTTAATAATAATCACTATTACAAGGCATGTCTTTGTTTACTAGTTCAAACTCTGAACAACTTCATAATGTTCTATCTGAAGGAACATAACAAATACGTGAACTAAAGTGTTCATCTTTCCACTCCTGCTGATTATCAGTCTAGATGTGTGAGGTTCATGTTTTATTTGATCACCCTCACCTGAACTCCAGTGAGGCCTCATCTTGATAGTTTGCTTGAGCTACCCTCTCCACACTATTAGCCATCAGGACACACATCTGCTGTAGTCTGCAGTAAGGTTAAGGACTACATGCTAAATCTGTATATGGGACTGAAAATACTGATTGTTCAACAGTTCAAAGCATCGAAGTCGCATCACAAACCTCTAAGGCAACACAAACTGTATTCTCTTGCTGACACATATTTGTACAAGGTGGTTCAAATATGACCGGGACTGATTTGTGTGTAAACAAGCTGCACTGCGCAGCAGCTATGCCACCTTGAGAGAGTGAAGCCATAACCTCCACCCTCCCTCCTGTTTGGGTTAGAACCTGTTCAGTCCTGTCTGGAAGTTGCTAGAGGGATGAGCGTACAGAAGGTACCGCAGAGCATGGAACAAAGCATTGTGATCAAATTCCTCGGAGAAAACGTCCCATCTGCTGAAATTCACCACAGACTCCAAAACAGTATGGAGAAGAGTGTCTCTCACAGACCCATGTGTTTGAGAGGTGTAAGTGCTTCAGAGAGGGCAGAGAGCACGTGGAGATTGAACCGCATGATCGTTGGCCGCTAACATCCGTCACCGAGCCAAATACTGATCATGCAGATAAGCTTATTCGTGAGAATATGCACATAACTATCAAGGAATGTGGAACAGAACAGTCAATGCAGCTTATTACTCAGACCTCCTGGCAAAAGACATGAAGGAAGAGTTCCAATCCAAGCAGAAGACACGTGGAAAGCGGGCAGCCTTCCTTCAAGACAATGCATGCCCCCATACGGCCAAAACAACAATGGAAACCCTCTGGAAATTGAAATGGAACCTTCTGACACATCCGCCATACAGCCCTGATTTGGCCCCAAGTGAATTTCTATCTGTTTGGAAGGCTCAAATCAGACTTGCAAGGCATGCAGTTTGTGGATGACGACGCTGTCATCCAGACTGTTCAGGAGTGGATACACCACCAACCACAAGTCTTTTTTTAAAAGGGCATCAGGATGCTTACAGAACGTTGGAAAAAATATGTTGACTCCGGAGGGGAGTACACTGAAGACTGACATGTGCAAGTAAGTGTTTGGCAATTATGGTTTTAAAAAAAAAAAATCAGTCCCGGTCATATTTGAACCACCTAGTATGTTCTGTCATTAATACGGGCCAAAGCCAACTTATGTGTACACACAGACTTACATAAATAACTTCAGTAAACTGACAACCATATCAATGTCTTTTCTTAGTAAGAACATCATTTCACTGATTATAATAAAATCCCCATTCAGAGACTCTCCACAAGACAATGAATTTGAACAACCTAAGAAATGTTAACACTGAAATAATGCAAATGAGACTACATGGTTATGTAGTGTTGAATGGGAAGACAACTTCGAAGCACAAATTTTAAACAATGATAAAGTGGCCATGGCCTAATTTGAAGTAATGTTTACTAATAGGGACTAAGTAAAACCATTGACACCCTCAGTCACCACAGCCAGCCACTGAACATAAAATCAAACATTAGAATTTCTGAATACAAAGCAGATGTGCTAATCACTCACTGGCAAAATTGAGTGGCTTCATCTTATACCTGAACACTAAATAAATTAAGTGTTGGAAATTATTTTCGAAGGATACATCTGAATGTTGGCTAGGGAAGCAGGATCTGCATCAAAGGCACTCTGATACAGCTTCCAGTACAGTTCACCACAAGAACGGAACTCCTTGACACACTTTCTCAACTGGAGAACAATTGAAACATAACATAAAACGTATTGACTTAACAGTCTTGATGTTTTAAAAAATTAATCACTATAGCTTCTACAGTTACCAATCTCATAATTTTCAGACTGAATTTCTGGAAAACATCATAAGAAAGTACCAATTAGGTAGAATTTGAGGTTCCTACAGCAGTGGTTATGAAGAGTACTATCTTCAGGGACTACATGTCACTGTATCCCAGAAGATAGTATTCTTCAAGTATCAATTATGCCTTTTTTAACATTAAACTTCTATTTCCTGGTGGAACTAGGTCTGTCTTATGGGTCAAATCAAAATTTCTGAATTGTGACATCCTAACAGTTGGGGAAATAAAAAATTAAAGCCCCTTAATGGCATCATGCCAGAACTTCTAAAACTGGTTTTCCTATTATGACTTCTACACAAATTTCTAAGAGTCAACCGTCCCATATCCTACAATTATAGTAAGGAAAGCAAGCTTTCTCTAACCCTCACCAGTATAGACAAGTAAAAACTTCCCACAAGACATATAAGCCAAGATATTCATAATAATGGCTGTAAGTTTTCAAGTCATACCTGATTTGTGATATGTCCATATCGCTGCAGGTTATCACGAGTGGTTTCTGCAATTGCTGACGCTACAGCTGGAGGAGGAGCTGTGCAAAGACTGTGACAAGTGTGCACCAACTGTGCCAGACACTGTAAGAACTCGGCTCTCAGCCTGGTGTATTCCGACTGAAACTGCAAGCTCTGTAGAGGGGTGCTTGCAGCCTGCAATGCTACCTTCACTTCAGTTTACATCACTGAACAAGAGGATCTATGAAAATCACATGATGTCTAATTTGCTTTTAGGAAGACACCTTTTGAATATCTCACTCCCTCATGGAGCCGAGCCCTTCTTGAGAAGTTGCCAATTGTAGAGCTATTCAAAAACTTCCCAGCATTTTATGGAACCCGAAGGTTCATTATCGTGTTCACAAGAGCCCTCCAGCGGTCCCTATCCTGAGCTATATCAGTTTTATTTGCTTATAAGTTACTGACACTACATGATATCAAGCAGTAGGATTATTCATTTGATATAAATTAGAAAGGATGTGGAAGGAAGCAGCACTTGCCTGGCAAGAGTAAGGAAAACCATATAAAACCTCAGGCAGCACGTCTCCGGGCTGAGATTTGAATCCAGAACTCCAAGATATGAAGCAGGAGTGCTGATCACTCAATCCGGAAGTTTAGTTTCTGAATAACAAATAATATATATCTACTTCCTTGTTAGAATCTGCTAACTTAAAATCCAACATTTCACTATATTGAGTAAGTCAGATCCCCCATCCCATTCATCAATGAACATGTTTTTCAATTACAAATTCATTTTACATACTGGGAAAATGAAAAAAAAATCAAAGTGTGGATGCAGTAATGTCTTCTGATATCTGCTTTTCCTTTTTCACTGACACAAACCCAATGTACCACTTTACCTTAAGTGCTGCAACAGATTTGCTATAATGTGCCACAGCCTGACTAAGCCGCTGAACCAGACTTGGTTGTTTAGAGCAGTCCAGGAGCTCTGCCTCACCACGGCTTAATTCTTCAAGTGACACTAACCAGAAATGGAAGTGCTCTGAGGACACTTGTTCCCTCAGCTGACTCAGAATACCCGCTGACACACTGTGATGACCATACCTGACACACACAACCACATACACTGAAATTCTGATTTAGCATTCCCATATTAGTAACTATTTTTTCCAGTCCCATCCAAGGTCCAATTAAACAATGTATTACTGCACACGGTAGTGTAGTTGGTTGAGACACTATGCTACAAGCTGGAAGGTCGCGGGTTCAAGTCACTGAGGTCACTGGATCTTTTTCAATTGACCTAATCCTTCCAGCAGCACTATGGCCCCAGAATCGACTCAGCCTCTAACAGAAATGAATAGCAGGAATATTCTTGGAATATTCTTGGGGGTAAAGGGCGGCCAGCATGTACGGTTGACAACCTTGCCGCCATCTATGAGCCGATTGTCTAGAAAATATGGGAACCTCAACATCTCACAACCCTATGGGCCTCCACAGCCTGTTACAGACATACTTTTAGTTGAAGAAAGCAGTCTTCTGGGATTTGGCACCGTGAATATGTGGTGTTAACCGACGTTTCGGATGAACGTCGGTTAACACCACATATACACGGTGCCAAATCCCAGAAGACTGCTTTCTTCATAGTCACCGCCATGAAAGCCTCAAATCTTACATACTTTTAGTTTTTTACTTTTACTTTATTATTGTTCTGTATTTAGTGACTCTCAGTTTAGGATGTAACCTGCATTTAGTGTCAAGATATTTCTGACCTACCAGAACTCATTCCTCAATTTAATGTGATTGTGAACATTAATCGTCTGGGATGAGATGCTAACTACTTTCATAAATAGGTACCAACATCTCCATTTTCAGGGTAGAAGAGACATCCAAAACACAGGTACGTACTTACCAGAGAAGACAGTACCCTTCCTAGTCACCACTGTGAGAGCATAAGATCTCACATAGTGTGACTGCAGTTGAAATAAACAATATCCAAATCTTCTCCCTGCTGGAAAGTGTTCCTACACAACTTCTGTGTTTATTTCACATGCCATTAGTTTTTTTAGAAATTCACTTGATACTATAAAGTAATTGTATTTATTGGTGTAGATATAGTTTAACTACTTACAAGGAAAATATTTTATCATAACATTAAATCTTAACAATTCACCACCCATACTCATTACACTACACTTCAATTAATGCTAAATAAGCTTCAGAGTTTACAATGTCATAAAATAGCCAAATAAACAGCAAACAATAGTATATACGTGTACTTCTGTAATACTACATGAGAACACACGATTACCTGGCAGCAGACCGAGCAATCCTGTAGTTTGACCATAAGTTCGTCTTTTCAATAGCTACTTCCACCGCGCGTCTTGCTTCAGTATTCCACTCATATTCAGCCATGGTTTGAAACAGCAATGTACAAAGCATTACCTACAACACAACAATAACAACATGGGTGAAAGTGTAAACCTTTACTCCAAAACTTACTTTCATCCTGAACTTCACATCTAGCTTATGTCACTCACTTGAACTCCAAGCAGATAAGTACAAAAAATGTTTCAGTCTACAAAGGTACATATTATGAGAACAAGGGTATGTCATTGTTAGTTAATGAGATACAAACTGTTAGAACTGTTTGAAAGTTACCAGATTCTATTTTCACCATTTTCGAGTCTCGTAGGGTCAAAAATTTTCTCTTCTCCATGTTGTCCAGACCAGATCTGAGACCCACTCAGCCTCCTATCCAATGGGTACCAGTGGACTTTCGCCTGGGGGTAAAGCAGCTGGGGCGTGAAGCTGACTGCTCACCTCCAACTAGTGCCAAGGTCAAGAAAATGTGGATCTATATATCCACTCCCACATACGCCTTCATGGTGTAGTGCTTAATTAGTTAAGCACAGGGATCTTCACATTTTACCTTTTAAGAATCAATGTCAGAAATCAAGAATTCTCTAAGACAAAATGTTGCTTTGTATAAAACACCTTGGTATGGACTTGTTCTGGGCTGGGCTCTTGAACACCCTTCAGCTCTCGAAGTTTCTCCAAAATGTCTGGTAACAGACTGAGGAGAGCTCCAGCCTGCAGACCTCCAATGGCACCCAGAGCTTCACAGAGCTGAACACTGCATGATCCTGAATGAGTAACAGATCATAACCATTTAGACTCAAAGGCAGACTTATACTTTTATTTATATTTTTACTCTTCACAATAAAAGACAAGATGAAGAATGTCAGGTTATGCATCAATTAAGATAGATATAAACAGAAATTGAGACAAGAGGTTGATAGAGACAACAGATTTAGGATTCACGCACTGCAAAGCTGTGATGCTCAGAAAGGTGGTTACAGGCAACAGATTTATGATTCACCCGCCCCAAAGCTATGATGCCCAGAAATTGCACAATATAACTGACACAAAACTTTTCCAGTACTTTGAACCGAGACTCCAGGAGATGAAGAAGGATGCTAGAAAACTAATAACCTGGAAGGTATTGTGAAGGTGTGAGACAGAAAAACAGATCTTGCTCTGTCCATAATCTGATAGTGCATAAAAATTTGACTGATTCATGGCATACTTTCTTTCAGTTTAAAATGCCAGTCTATGCTAATCTAAATACAAAAATTCACAAAAAGTAGCTGTGTCAGTTTCATCCAAATCATCAGATTGGGATGAAAGAAACTGTGATAGTGACTATTTTATGATTATGTACCCTATGATCAATTACGTAGTTACAGGATTAGCTGCAAAATAGCACTAGAGCTGTGTAGACAAAAACGCCTCTACTAGGCAGAAGTAGGGTAGAACCCTGTAAGTCATTTGCTGTTCATTCAAAGTTGTAGCTTATATCATTCAGAAGTAAAACTTTGTGAACTAAGGCTGTACACTGTGCCAACTACAATTTCCGTTTATCAAAAAAAGGCCGAATTTAAAGAACAGCATGTACCCATCCATCTCTGCTTCAAACAAGGCAAAAATACTACAGAACCTTCAAAATGTTAAAAGTTTATTTCAGAGAGGAAACACTGGGCAGAACTAACAATGAACACTGATTTTCCATGTTCAAAAGTTTAATGACACCGATTAATGATACTAAGCATTCGGGATATTCATCCATAAGCAAAATAGATGAAAATGTAGCGCAAATCAAGGAATTTGTTCATGCAACCAGACAGTGTTATAAATCTTTTTAAGATGCGAGTAGTTGTCTTGCTTTACAATTTAAAAGAATGAAAGATTGTCAGTCTGTGTTCTGGTTTTTAGATGCTTATTTTAGATATACACAATCTTTATATTACTGTATACTAGTCTTTATTTCAATTTATTATATAATTAATGTATGTTATACAAAACTCATTAATGACATTGTGTTTTACCTATTGAATTTTTAATTAATAGACTTGTATAAAACTGTACAAATTGTATAAGGCTTACCATTACTTTTACTACTAAAATGAACTTCTTTATTATATTGTGTATGTTTATCAGTAATTTATACAAATGTGTATGCTATTGGATGACAACTGTAATCCTTAGTTGTGACTGTAACTAGGACGATCTCTACATCCGCATGAGAATGTATTCTCAACAGGATTTATGGAAGGTGAATAAATGAAATGAAATGAAAAGTGTTACTATCTGTGACTCAACTAATGAGATGAGAATCCCATTTTGGTCATGCCAAAGAATTTTTACAAAAGACTTGAACATGCAAAAAAGTTACACAAAATTTGTGCATCTGCTGATTGGCTAGCAAAAGCAGAATTGTGTTAATGTGTGTCAAGACCTTCAGGAAAACTTCAGAGATCTGCAAGTCCTTTCAAGATCATTGCAGGAGGCAAAACTCAAGTTGGGAGCACAGAGGGATGGGTATAATGACTTATCATACTTTAAGGACATTTGCAGGCTGCCCTTGCTGAGTTCAAAACCCAGGATTTCTGCAAAGACTTGCAGCAAGAGGACAACTGATAAGCATCTACTCACAACAGAATTACTTCAAAGAAGCAAGTATGGAATAGACAGAAAGTTCAGTTGTCACACGCAAAGAAATAGAATCCCTAAATTATAATATCACACACACCTTATCTGTGACAGAAATGAAAATAGTAACAGAACTATCTATTGTGATTCCATTCTCACTCAAAATGTGGTAACATGAGCAATAACTGTCGTTACAGCATGGGCACATACCCACATTTTTAACCTACACTGAGGTTTCTTGCAGTCACTAATTTGGAACTTTCATTATAAATACAAAGGTCCATATACCATTCAGACACATATTTAATACAATATGTGAAATTTCATAGTCATAATTACAGTTTCCTTCAGACTGCCACCATTAAATCAAAGAAGCCATTTTTAGTTTTACAATTGTAACAAAAATAATAGAAATAGGAGTTGCCTCCCTTTCTGTAATATACTCGTATCTCCACACAGGCTTCAACACAGTATTTTTCAATATGGAGGTGGGGCATGAGAAACTCTGGCTTGTAACAACAGATTTTTCTTTGAATTTGATTTGTTTCATTTTGATCCATCACACTAACAGTTATAATTATAACAATTATAAGTGAGAAAACTGAAATAGTCACATTGGATGGATTTGTCTTTTATAATTGTAGATTTTTCTTTAACAAGAAAACTACTGGAAGGCTAGCCACCCTTTACCTCACATCACTACAACATTTAAGTATTTTATTTTCTGGGATATAATTCTGCAGTCCACTGAAAATCAGCCAACATTTTGGAGGAACATGATGTCTCCATTTTCAGGGACAAAGAATAAACAAAGCAAGAAACCAGCATAAAGCAATTAGCAAGCAGGACTGTGACATGTTCCTTCAAAAGATCAGCTGATTTTTCTCTGGCTACATGGCGCTATATTCCAGAAGAAATAAAAACTCTTCATAATCATCACTGTGAATACCTCAAATCCTACACAATGCCAACGGTTCTTTGTTCACCCTTTTCTGTCTATTTATCAGTCTTTCTTTCCCTTTCTTTTAATCATGATGAAGTGTACATATGAAGTCCTTGTGTGTTTCTCTTATAGTAACTTTTGAATGAATTCATGTTCTTAAAACCTGGTATGTTATTCAGGCCAACCAGGATACAGTTAGCCAGAGCACAAAGTTGAGGTTTGATATTTTCATGGTAGCAAGATTAAGACTGCAATGATATCGCATAATTTTACTGCTGATTACCATTGTGCAGCCTGAAGATGAGGGCAGCAGGTTCCTCCAAAATACTGTTAACAATCTATGAAACTACACAGTATTATAATGCAGGAAACTTAGACCTTACAGTATATATTTCATTAGAGTCATATATATGAAGCAGAGATTGTATACCTTCAGGGTATGGTGTTTGAGCACAGAGACAGCTTTACTTTTACTCTGTATCTAAAGTTGTTACTAATATGTTGGTAGCTTTTACAGGAATCTGCATCACTGAACAAAAAGAATGCCAACCTGATGTGCCCATGAGACGAGTCCCAATGAGGTCGACAAAACGAGGACAGAGGTCCCTATGAACTTGACACAAGCTGACTGCACAGCGAAGGCAAACTTTAAGCTCATAGTTATGTTCCTGCCCTGAGTCACATGTGACGAGAAGGAACAGAGATTCAACAGTATCCACAGCCTCGCTCACTCCATGTACTGGCATTTCTTCTTTATAACTGAGGCATCAAGACATTACACACTTATATTAGGTTATAAATTGCACCATGGTTTAACACTTGTTTAGATCAGTGGTTCCCAAACTTCTTTACATGCCTCTCCTTCAGTTCTAAACAAACCCTCGTCCCACCTCTTTGCATTACATAAAATAAGAGACAATATTTACTGAGACCTGCTGAAGAGCATGGGAAAAATTCTGAACACAGCAAGAAAACTGCTATTGCCATCACTGGTGCAAAAAACAAGTACACTCTATACAGGGTTTGTCCGAAAAGTAATGTCAGTTATTTTATTGTGAAGTGACTATACGTCGCAGCACTCTCAGACCGGTTGGGCTCGGTGGAGGGGGAAGTCAGCTTATGAACCCGCGGTCGCTTAGTCGTCTCCGAACTTCCTGAGAGTGACGAAAGGCTTNAATGGCTATTACCAGTGACAGTAAAAATGCAAATATAAAACAGTAGTAATGGCAAATGTCTTACCAATAACACACAATTCTAGTCATAACTTGTACTGCTTTTGCAGCAATTACGGGATTACTAGAATAGCAACTTCGATTGCATAGCTCCATCAAAGGTGAATCTGAAAATCACAGAAAGAAAATAGTTTATAACTATTACCAATACACTTTATTTTCAGGGGTCAGCCTAGATTGTGTGTGAAGTACTGCAGCTGTATCAACCTACTTCAACTCAGTTGAAACAACATATTTCTGTGACAGTACTGTATACAATGTGTCCACAAAATAATGATGGGGTTTTGGGAGGACCTGTCTCCATATACACACACAAGGAATCACATTTAATGTTGTACTTGTACATTCCTCTATTAAAATGGTTTCACGAGCGGCCACCAGAAGCCACTGCATTGTACCATTACATTCCCCCACTCCCACCAAGTTCTAGTGCAACATTTCCTGGAAGGAAAATGGATTAGAATGGGTGGTTAAGTACACACAAGAGAAGCTGCTGAGCAGGTAACAAGAGATATGCTACAGAGTGGGTGACAAGAAGTGGAATATCGATTTGACACATGCAGGGTCATGAACAGTGCGCATGTGGGAACTTACTAATTATGTTCAAATCTATTTGAGGTATACTTTAAGGTATTAATTTCTTAGACGTGTTTCTCATTTTTCTAAAACTCTAACCTCAGAACCCCACCATTAGTTTTCATACACCCTGTTTACTGAATTACATTTTAAATAATATATGTATATATTCTGGGCAAAATATATTCAAAACATTAGAATGCACTGTCCTCTCAGTCTACCTATAAAAGCATGAAGATCCATTTTCTGGGTGATGAAACTATGTAGAGGTGGGATGCACTGTCCATGTTTCAGAAATTACTGCAGCACTGTCCGACTTTGCCTGGGAGGTAGACATGGAGAGAGTAACATCAGCAATACAGCCTACATGTACAGTGTAATTACCAAAAAAAGATGAACAAATGTGATGTTGTAAAACTATGAGATCCATGTATTTTGAATATGACAACCTACCGCATCCAATTTTAAAATTTTGTAAACATTTAACTGGAAAGTGAGTTTTACAATATCAGACCACATTTTAGGCAGATTTATATCAACCACTGAAGAACAGCAATGCTGATTTCATTTTTTGCCCCTGTAAATATCACATGAAGTGTGACAGAGAATCTGAGAGGGTTAAAGTAAGACACAATTTGATTTTATGAGGAATGATGAGGAAGACTGGTGCGAGACAAACAGCTACAATAAATAAACACAGAGTGAGAAGCCTAAAATTAAATATAAAATGAAGAGCTCTGTACAATGTATACCAAATTCATCAGTGCCCTTACCAGGATGCAGTTGAGAATGGCAAGTTGCAGTTGATTTTGCCAAGACCTGCAGAACATCCAGTGACCAGCTGAGAACTTTCTGATATGGCGTGTTGAGGGCCACATCTACAATAGCTTCCACAGCACCTGGTGGCCACAGATGCGCTCCTTGCCCTGCAAGCAGGTGGAGTCCTTGCAGAACCTGTGCTTTCACAGCCCATCGAGGATCAGTTCGAAGATAATGAAGCAACAGTGATACCTAATAAAGGAAAATATTTTCTAACATTGATGTTTCCTATGCAGTTATGCTCCATAAGTTCTTCAATTATGCTTCAGTTGCACAGAATGTATAGCATAACACAGCAGAATAAATGAAAGAGAAAACAAGAGGAAAACACAGGACATATGTACAAGAGGAAATTCTTATGGGAACATGGAGAAGAATCAAGAAGACACAGTGGACAATGATATCAACAACAGCCATGCCAGACTAATGGAGAAGACAACCTTCAATCCGGAGAGCCATTACCTAGTTGTAACTTGGGAAGATCCAAAGATTAGTCTGTGGGTTACCTGTTGACCCTGCATCAACTGTAGAAATTGGCAAATTTGGAAGGTGGGTGGAAGGAATATTTCTAAGTAACACAGTATCTTTGCTTGACAGAGGCAAACCATAAAGAAACACACTTCACAACTTTAAGTACCTTACTCAAGACTCAAAGCAAATACCTTCAAAATGCTTACTGCTCATTCAATCTGTTTGTTGAATGGCTCCAAGAACCAATAAAATCCATTCATGGAAAATATCTATGTCTGCACACGTATATACAGTCAAAACCCAAACAACATACTTGAATTCTTACGGAGAAACTAGTTAAACCAAACTGTGTATCTAACCTGATTTGGAATGTCAACCAATGTAGCAGAAGCCAACTGTGTCAGGGAGTTGAGGGTGACCAAAACAAATTCTTGGGCAGGATAACTTGGCAGCAGGTCAGTGCACAACTGTCTGACCATGGCAGCTGTTGACGTATCATGGTGCATGTGCTGCAATATAGGGATCAGTTGCAGTTTCATATGTGCTGGAGTTGCCAACCCCTGGATCATGTCCGAGATCTTATTGCACATGCTCACTGCAAACAATCTGGAAAGAAGAGGAAGAACAAGATGAAAGAGAATTCCTTTTCATTGCAAACTATAATGAAACATGATACTCTTCTACCAGAACAACAATACATCACTACACAATGAAATTTGCCACTTCACACTTAGACTGCATACTGATGAATTAAATTTTGGGTTTCCATTTCAAAGGTGCCTGGTTCATATCACTGATACTTTGTTTATCTAATGAAGCTTCTTCAGTTGTATGGGCTATACAGCTCCAAAATGTGACTGAAAATAATTTAGAAAGGATGTGAAAGCAAGGGGTCATGACCTATTTTACAGTACCATCCCAGAATTTACCTGGAGGAACTGAAAAAAGAAAAGAATGCATATGTTGTCTATCAGTTATCTTGTTAGCATGTTATCAACTGAGAATCGAATCCAGGATTTCCCAAATAAAATGTTGAAGAGACTGGATGGGATGTCATGGATTGGATTGACCTGGCTCATGATAGGGACCAGTGGAGGGCTCTTGTGAACACGGTAATGAACCTTCAGGTTCCATAAAATGCTGGGAAATTCTTGAGTAGCTGCAGAATTGGTGGCTCCTCCAGAAGGGCTCAGCTCCATGAGTAAGTAAGTAAGTAAGTTAGTAAGTAAGTAATAAGTAAGATCTGAAACATACTTTGACTGTGCAGCAAACTGCATGGCAGCATAAATAGCTGCTTCCACTTCCACAGTATCATGAGAATCTAGACTACGGCGAATGCTGTGGTGTACTTGCTGCCTCTCTGGAATAATCCCAGCAACACTGCCCAGAGTCCGCAATGTAAGAGCTCTAGCTACCTGTTAAATATGCAAATGTTTCAGTAATTGATCAATTACATACTATAAATAACTTTCACTATTTTAAATACTGATATTTTTACTTACAGGGTCATTTGAATGTATGACACTAAAAATTCGGCGTACAAATTCATCGACATTCAATATTTTATCTAAATGCTTCTCACTTTGCTGGCAAACACGTAGAACCCACACACGTAAGAAATTGTTCCTGAAATAACAGAACATGTCCATTACTTACTTACCCACGGCGTAACTCACTTAATACAAAACTTAATTAATGGTTCAACTCGTTCTTGGTATGCTGTCAGTTTGGGAATTATGTTTTACAAATTGTGCAATCATTGCTTTTTAACGGCGTTGCTTTATAACTCCCGTCCTAAGTTTGGAAATTATGAAGTTTTATAAATGATGCAATAATTGATTTTGCACTTCATTCCTTTACAAATCTCGCCCGGCTGAAGGTCATGATCTTCGCAAAGCAATATTCCTCACCCAACTCTGAATACATCTGCAAGCTTAAGCAGAGATGAATTAATAAGAATCGGGAACGGGTATTTTTCAAATAGTCTTGGAAATCTCACTATTGCCTCACACTGCTCCCCAACTCGTCCAGATCGAAGACCTGTAAAGAAAACGTCCAATAAACCATCATAACCTTAACTAACAAGATGCATCGTAACCACAAATTGTTGCTAACGATTCTTACTTTCCTAAACCGTAATTTACTATAGGTCTGTGTTCATCGCTTACCCTTATCTAACTCTGTCAGTGCCGAATTCGCGTCTTGTTCAGGCTCGCCCAATCCATTTTCATTAAAAGAATTAACTCTTACACCTATCATCTTTCAAATTTTATAACCATTAGCATCTATTTCATGTGGTTTGGCTGGTTTCCAATGGTCCATAGATCTCTTGGTTTTTCTCTTTCAATCTGTTCTACGAGACTAAGACAAAGAGTATATGATGCGTAATACTGGGGTCAATGGCCACAATAAAACTAGTGCTAAAAATGAACGCTGTCCATGCTTCGGGAATGGGAATTTTTGTGGAAGAGGAGTGAGTTGTGTGTTATTGTTTATGTATTTATTTACTTTCGAAAGCACAGTTCACAACGATGTTTAAGAATGCTGTGATGATAGTCTGAAACGGGAGCATGAAATTTAAAGGCTGTTAACGTTATAACTGTGGTACACTGATCTTCCAATTTAATTTGAAAACCGCAAATGATGGGGCCTCATGTGAACACTAGCATTATTCTAAGCCATTCGTCGCAAGCGGATTGTTATCCACTGTAGTATGTAATACTTCGAATACATCAGGAATTTTACTTGAGCAAGATATTGCTTTAAAGGGTTAAGAAAAGGTAGATATCTCCACACTGATGCTGGCTTTCCCAGTGTTATGACAGTTACGAGCCTGTATAACTCATTGTATTTATAACTAAATTATGTTTTGCACAGTTGCAGGATCAAACACTGACATCACGATACTGGGTTATCGTTGAATGGACGGTGTACACAAAAGCAGTTTTAGGACCTCATGTTGGCTGGCAGAATTTTTAGATATTCCCAGCTGGACTGCAGGGGTATCATACCTAGAGAGGAATGGAGACCGAGTCGGTAAAATCTGCCCTAAGTGAACAGAGTTCCAGATCTCGAAGATCACGTAGTCACACCCACAGAAATAATTATCGGCTTCATTCTAACAGAAGCACTAGGTGTGTTTTATGTACATTTAGTTAAATACTACAGACAAGTACAGTAAGTGTGTACGTGCACGCGCGTCCATGTGTAAGTTGTGCCATTTCATATGGCATGAGTTTCCTTTGTGAGCTGGCAGGCAGAAATTCATAGTAGTCAATTATATTAATAGACGCCGTGCAAGATTTTATCTTGCTTAAATTTTGTTATTGGCAGCCCGGTCTGACCTACATGACCAACCTCTCAAATCCAGAACCCCTGGAATCAGATCAGATAACTTCCTTTGACAAAGGTGCTCAGTATACCAATAACAGAGCACATAAACCATCATAACATAACACTTCTTGGAAAATGTAATTTCTTATTGTGTCCCTTCTTGTAGAGTGTAAAGGGTTCTGATGATGGTGTATAACACTTGAAATTACTGGGTTTTTAGACTGTTATGGTGCTGTTATGCAATTTTAAGGTATTGGTACAAGGAAAAAATTACAGTGACTGCACTTACAAGCATTATCGACACCACTGCTGCATGTTGGTCCCACTGAAGCCATATTTACGGACTGTCGAGCAAACTAAACTCAAGATGGAGCATGGAATACAGTACTTGCGAGGTCTGATGTATACTTTCCCATGTCAGATAAAGAGAAATAAAAATGATGTAAATTATATAGAGGTGAACAGACAGATTACATTAGTAACGAATATGTTTCTATTGTTTTCATGTGTATGATCATTTTCATAGATGTACCAACCGCAATGTATCAAAATACTTTTCTTATTGTTGAAAGTTATAAGCAACAATAATAATAGGCTGTGCCATAGCTCATGCATTTTGTAAGTGGCTTCCCACCATGAACACAGTTTAAGTCATATATGATTTGTGGTGGACAAACTGACACTGGGGCGGGGGTCTGAGTGCTTTTGCTTCTCTTGCCAGTTCTCACTCTACCAACTGCTCCATATTCATTAATCATTGTATCATCCAGCACTGTGTGCTCTTGATCCTGACAGGGTCATTAAATAGCCAAATTAATGACAGAACAAATAATAACAACACTGCCCCTTCCCTTTCCCCTCCAAAGGCTTTGTGGAATTGAAGTAATATTTATGAGATGCAAGATTTTCACTGCATTGGAAATTTAGATTGTGTTCTTCTAGTCCATCTTCCAAGATAGAGATGACAGGCTCCTCTGAAACATTGGCAGCCATCTTTGGAGCTACATAGTAATATAACCCAGAAGACCAAAATCTAAAAATTAATATTTAGTTCATGGGTGAAGGACTGTGCATATTTTTCAGTCCCTGGAATTGTCAGTGTGTTCCGTGTTCAAACAGTATATTCTGTAACTGAGCAATATGTATTTCCATTGTAATTTTGTTTGTTCAACAGAAGTACAAGAAGTCACAGGAAGGGGGACGATCCAATGGCACCTTTCCAAACTTCAGTAACTTTAAGTGATGAGAATAGAGATGGTCAGGAGGTGATTGAGGTCCAGATTCTCCCTCAGGTTAGTAATTGCTCAAGACATGGTACACCATATCATCTCTTGGTATTTTGGGGTATGGTAATATACACTTAAACAAAGAATATATTATGCAACTTAATTTTTACGTTTAAGGTCTTTCATTCTGGTTGTTAATTTTTACGTTTATTGAAAAAACACTAGAAGTGCTGTGGGTAAATTGTAAAGACAGAACTAAATGTAATAGTGAAAGATTCAAGTTGATGTATTATAACTTAATGGAAGCATGAAATGAAGGATGAGTCTGTTAAAGGTTGTAAGTCCTGATATTATTGATATGTCATTTATTCCACAGGTGAGAATGGCTGGACTTATCTCTTTTTAGTGCTAGCCCTTACTTAATGCACTTACCTGTTTAACATTGAGTCTTCATAGTGCCTTTACTTAGATTAGTCTGTGATTAGTAAACAGACCTCATATTTCTTTTTCTACCATCTTATACTTTTTATATAGGTGAAATTGTGAGAAGTCTTTGCTCTCGTCTCTCTCCTACAATTTTTCCTTTTCAGTTCCTTGCCATTGCTTTCCTGTCTTCTTGATGTCTTCCACTACCTGGCTAAACCTTGTTCTGCATCATCCTATAGGTTCCTTTCCCTCACATTTTAATTCTCATTCCATTTTCAGTATCCTTGTTTTATCCAATCACTTTGTATGGCCAAACCATTGAAATCTTTTCTCTTTTAACTCTGAACAAATTTTGAATCCTAACTTCTTGGAAAATGTCATTTCTAATTCTGTCCCTTCTTGTAGAGTCTAAAGGGTTCTGATGATGGTGTATAACACTTGGAATTACTGGGTTTTTGGACGATGGACGAAGTCCAAAAATCCAATAAATCCAACTATCCCTTTGTGATTTTTCCACAGTACTTGTCAAAAAATTCACATTCATTGCTTAGATTCTGCTTGTGTTTCTCTTTATAAATGCCACTGTTTTGACATATTTTAATATCTGTTAAAATATATTTTATGGGTTGTTTTTCTGCACCCTTGTGGGATCCTCTTGTTCTATAATTTTAATTTTACAGTTTGCTCAAATTTAGAGCTGTTTTGTATTCTTCTGTTGGTCTCTTCATCGATTTTCCCTTCTGAATTTCACTTCTGAAATAAAGACCTCCCACCATGCTAACCAAGTTCAGTTACTAATTTACTAGAGACTCATGCTGTTCATGTATTTTTGTCATTTATGAGTATTTTGTGCCACTTCTGTGTTTCACTCATTATTACAAACAAGAGCTGTTTAATCATCTATTGCTGTTGCTCATGTTTCAGGATGACAACTGGGGTGAGAACACCACTGCAGTAACAGGCAATACTTCAGAACAGTCAGAGGTTGAAGATCTTGGGGGCGGTCAATGGACTGGAGAGCCAGACACAGGACTCAGCTTCATATGTCACCGTTATTTGGGTTCAGCATTGACCACAGTACTCTCTGTAGTAGCTTTTCTTAGTCCACTTGCCATGGTAGTCTTGCCAAAATTGGGTTTTTTCCCAGCTTTGAACCCAGGACCAACAGTAGGTTTACAGCAGCGCCTCCTGCTCCTGGCTTGCGGTGCAGAGTGCAAAGGTCTCCTTGTATCACTTGCCTTTAAACTTGTCCTGCTGGCAGCTGGAGCATGGGCCGTATTCCTGCGACGCCCTCGAGCCACAATGCCCCGAATCTTCCTTTTCCGTGCTGCTGTCTTGGTGCTTGTTCTAGTGTGTACCTTTGCTTATTGGCTCTTCTATGTGGTACAAGTGACAGAAGGAGCAGTAGCGTCGGCAACTGGAGAGGAGGCAGTCGACTATAAAAGCCTAGTGGCCTATTCTTCTAGTCTCACAGATACATTGCTCTTCATTCACTACTTGGCTGTGGTCCTCATAGAGATAAGGCATCTGCAGCCTGTGTACTATATCAAGGTAACTGTAGCACTGGAACTGCAGTTTGTCTCAGTAGACTAACATTAAATCATTATTACATGCTTCTGAGTATATAAAACTATATAGTTGCAAGAATAAATTTAAACTTTTGAAAACTAAGGAAATTCAGTGGTACCCCCATTTAACTTTCAATTGCAGTGCTTGCAAGTCAATATTTTTGGCGCTAAATTACCTTCATTTAAGGTTTTCCTCAGCTAGTGTTTAAATCCACTGCTCCCAAAAGAAATCTTAAATGTGAGTTACATTGTGAACTGTTTTTAACTTATGAAGAAAGTCGTTTTCTGGGATCTGGCACCATGTATTCTTGCAGCTACAGCTATCTGTATTTGCACACAACTCAACTACCCTGAAGATGGAGGCGATATGTTCCCCCGAAACGTCAGTTAAAACCAAGAATACACGGCGCCAGATCCCAGACTTTCTTCATAGTTATCGCCGTGAAAACCTCAAAACTTACATGTTTTTAACTTACATTTAAGGACAGTGAAATGTTTTGGACTGAATAGAAACAGTATTGCTATAAGATCATGAAAAGCAGAACATTGTAACGTATTGATAACAAGAGACACTGCAGTAAAGGTTGTTGCAAACAGCAAATGAAATTATGTGAAAGAAAGGTTTTTTTAAATAAAATATATTGGGTTGGATGAAGCTTGAAAGTTATTTTATCTAAGCATATTAGAGTGGTGGTGAAATGAAATGTACCGTCTCTTGTAGGATTTGAGGTTCTCACCAGTGGTAATGGAGAGTTCTGCCCTCTGGGATGTAATACTATGCAGTCCATTGACTTTAAGTGAACTACACAGCTGTATAGAAGATAGAACTCGTTGTACCATATTTTTTACCTAGTTTTTCATCCCATTAAAATTACATCACAGAAAAATTCTAGAATGTAATGCTACCCAGATATGTATTACATAACAAGGACATTTTAACGAATTAGACACCTTGACTCCTTGAAACAAACTCATTTCACAGATTTTTGTGGCCAACAATTGGTTAGTCTAGCAATGTTTAGATTGGCAATGCATAAATTACTGTACAAACTGAATTAGACATTAGAGCTAATATTCTAATGTAATATGATAGTCTGAATAAGAATTTCTGAGGTTTGATCGCTTGACACTGACCATAATGACTGTTTTAGTGGTAGTGCCTCAATGTAAACCTGGTTCATTGTATTCCTCTTGAATGTTCAGTGTAAATTCTTACAGGTGGTACGAAGCCCAGATGGTGAAAGCCGTGCTTACTCAGTTGGTCAGTTGAGTATCCAAAGGGCAGCAGTATGGGTGTTAGAGCATTATTATACAGAATTTCCAATTTACAATCCATATCTTGAACGGCTGCCTGTTTCCAAATCTCGGAAAGGAGGCTCCAGTTTCAAGTTTTATGATGTGGATGGCATGAATACCTCTTCACTGCAGGTAAAATATGTTAAGTACTAGACTAGTATGCTTTGTATAGGAGTGATTGGTCATTATACTAATTTATGTCTATCAGAGGCATGTTAGTATTTTTAATATTAGTGATGGTGATTGAATCAAACATGGGATCTTCTGAACATTATGCTAGTACATTAACCACTAGATCTAGTAGGAGAGAAGCTGTGGCTGAGTGACTACTAGTCGCTGCGCACTCCATGGAATTATTAATTCCATTTCTATTCATGTGATTTTTGGAAAGTTTTCTTGTAACAACACATGTCCTCCTACATCATCTCTGCAGTTGCATTAACAGAGGCTATTTAATATTCTTTGCTTATGTATTCTTCTGATCAGAATCAATCATTCCCAGTTTCAGATATTATAATATTGTCAGTATTTAATGCTTTCTGTTTTGCAAACTTTTCAGTGGTTAACACGTAGTTCAAGTGGGACAGTCACCCTCATAGTAAAATCGTTTTAGGTTTGGAAGTGTAACATTCCAGTGCTCATTTCATGATTATAAAATAACTTATTGCAGAGAAACACATACTGTGTGAGAGATTCACATTCAAAGCATTTATTCATTGTGATCAGTAGGAGATGGCACAACATCACAGTTCTCTAAGCTCATGTCGATCATGCAGTTAGATTTTTGGAAATTGTGTTTTAAAACTGAGACAGTTTGCATTTTGGCAAAATGTGATAGATATTACCTCTGCTCATGAAATATTTTAAAGTGTCTATCATAAATGCTGTTGTAAATTGTATAATTTGACAGATGTATTGACACATTGGCTCCTTGTTATAGCAGAGCCAGTCACGTGCCATGTTGGCTGCCCATGCCCGTCGTAGGGATTCTAGCCACAATGAACGTTTCTACGAAGAACATGACTATGAACGTAGAGTGAAGAAACGCAGAGCACGCCTTATTACCGCTGCAGAAGAGGCTTTCACCCATATTAAACGTCTCCATAATGACCAAGGTTGGCAAAATATGCAAGGTACAAGGTGCTATCCATGTATTTGCTTGAAAGGATTGAAGAAAACACTAACACACTCACCTCTACCTCTGGAAAAAGAACCTGAAAATTTAACACTGCTATTACCAAAGGCATCCATTGGCTGTATTATCTTCTTTAAGAGGTTTTACCCTGAAACATGCATATTAAACTTTGTTTTTCTCATACATGGTACATACATCTTATCATAACCTGAAATTGATTAACCTAACAATACTAAATAAGGTGTAAAAATAAAGAAATTTCTGGTTATGTAACATTCTTCATTCTCATTAACTTTGTCTCTCAAAGGTTCAAATAGGTTAGCTGAGATAGCTGAGTCAATATAGCAATGGGCTTTGGACTGGACAGCTGGGGTTTGATTCTTGGCAGGGGCAAGAGATTTCTCTTTTCTGCACTGTGTCCAGACTAGCTCTGGGACCCATCCAGAGGGACAATTTAACCCCCCCCCCAAAGTTCAAATAGGTTCCTGAATACTTTGTTTTCTAATACTTGGAAATATGCTCTTTCATCAAAGTGCAGCAACACTTCAGAATCAAAGACAACTGGTGAAATAATTGTTGTATATACATTAATCTTTAGGACTGGAGAGGTTACTAATACTTATTGAACTTGAATGATGATAAGTTTGAATTTATTCTTATCTTAATTTCAGCATGTACCCCATTCTTGTTTTTAATGTTCCCATATTTATTTGAAATGATTTTCAAACCATACATTTTATTTTTGTAAATGTAAAGTTGAATTTTGTAATACGAAATAAATAAAATGAAATATTAAGAGAGTGAAAAATATGTCATTGTTTTGATGTTGTTTATATTAGAATCTTTATTGGTACGATATAATTAACAGTGTCAGTTGTGCATTATGTGATATTTGAGGTTCTCAGAGAAGTAACAAAAAAGAGTGCCATTTTCTCAGCTGTGACACAGTGTGGTCTAGTAGAAGTTTGGTGGTGTTTCAGAGGAATGTACTTCCTCCATCTTCAGGATCGAGGAGTAAACCAAGTAAGCAGCTTACTACTTTCTTGGGTGGCTTACTACTTAATCCTGAAGCTAGAGAACGTACATCTTCAGAAATTTTACAAAACTTCTACCATACTATATGATGTTACATCTCAGGAGATACTACTTTTCATACATTATTACTTTAAGTAATGCATTAAGGCCAGTCACGGTAGCTGAGCGGTCTAAGGGGTGCGCTGTCTTCACTCGCTCGGAAGCCGGGATCGTGGGTTCGAATCCCACTCAGGGCATGGATGTTTGTATGTGTTTTTCTGTGTTTGTCTACAGGTAGAAGTCTTGCGACGAGCTGATCACTCGCCCAAGGAGTCCTACCATATGTGTAAGATCTAGTAAACTGAAGTGAAACGGAGAGTTTCATGGAGGTAGGCCTAGGACCAAATTGGGGGTGTAGTGCCACAGGAAAAAAAAATGCATTAAGACTGTAGAACTGTCATACCTTGTCTCTTATGCATTCATTCCTCACAAAAGGTGTAGGATGTAGGTTGGAAACATTTCTTTATCTTTCATACCTTACGGTTATTTACTTACAGTGCCTGCAATACCAATGGATCCTCAGGAGGCTGCTCAAGCTGTGTTTCCTTCAATGGCTCGAGCTCTTCAGAAGTACTTGAGAGTCACACGACAACAGCCTCGTCACTCTGTTGAATCAATCCTCACACATTTAGCAGATTGCCTCAGTCATGATCTGACACCTCGAGCCTTTCTTGAGCCTTTTCTTGTACCCTCACCTGTGCTTCAGGTATATTTTAATCTTTAAAAAAAATTGAAATAAATTGACATTAGGATGACATGGATTGAAATAAATCCACTCATATGGAGACCCATAAGGATGCAGGTAACCTACCAATCAACTGTCCACTTTTCTTGAATGTGTTATTAATCTTTTCATGGTCATGACATAACTGTCTGTGTCTGGATTAATGTCACATTATAATGCAGATAGCTGTCAGGATAAAAAAATATCCCATGCCTGTCCTACAGCACATATCAAGAGATGATTATGGTAGGTAATTCTTTCATCCTATGGTTACCTTTCAAATTACTGTTACATTTTTTTTTGTTAAGAGAGATACTGTATCAGTAAAATGGATAATCAGCATTTTCAGTTGTCTTTTTAAATAAATGTATTTCACTGCATCATGGTAGAGGTGCCCCTTAGAAATTGAAGTGCATATCTTATTCTATTTGTTTTATCGGGTGTTCTTTGGCTGACTTACATATACAGATGATCTTATACTGTCCCTACTTGTGTTATACCATATTTTCTTGAATACCACGTGCCCTCAAATAAGATACACACCCCAGTTTTTAAGATGGGGTAAAAACAATTTTTTTAAAAAATATTCCAAGTATTAAACATTAACTAAATATCAAACACTAATAAACATATTAGGTCATGTAGCACGAATGGGGGAGATGAGGAATGCATATAGGATATTGGTGGGAAAGCCAGAAGGAAAGAGACCATAGGGAAGACCAAGGCGTAGGTGGGTAGACAATATTGGAATGGATCTTAGAGAGAGGATGGGATGGTATGGATTGGATAGATCTGACTCAGGATAGGGACAAGTGGAGGGCTCTTGTGAACACAGTAATGAACCTTCGGGTTCCATAAAATGCTGGGAAATTCTTGAGTAGCTGCAGAATTGGCGGCTCCTCCAGAAGGGCTCAGCTCCATGAGTAAGTAAGTAAGTAAGTAAATAAATATATTAAATAATAAACATTATTTCATATAGAAAAAAAAATTCTGTGTTATTTGTGATGCTGCTACATTTACGGTTCCTGAGACCTGGTGTCCTGCAACATGAAAATATTCATAGTGGTCCTTCCTCTTTATTCTTTTGTGACTTCATCACATAATACTTGCCAATTAGACACAAAGATTATGTGCCTGCAGCATTTTATTCTCCACTGCTTCTGTTGTCAGCAGAGCTTACGTGGTCATCATCACTGTACATATTGAAATCATCATCTGATCCATCAAGGCTATTTGAGATGCCGCACTTCTTGAAATTCCTCTCTACTAGTCCAGGTGAAATACATTCCCACACGTCTTTCATGCTTTAGCTTCAATTTTTCACCCAACATGAAACATCATAATAGCATACCCTGTGTACCATTTTTTTCAATCAAAATCACAGCTTGAAACTGACTTGCACTTGTGAATAAATTGAAATGAACTGCACCGTTGCTAGTAGTGTGGTACATGCTAATACAAGAGCTAACAGAGGAGTGGGCTGCTCCTGAGTGCTAAATATGACAGACGAATAGTGCTCTTAACTTAAATGCAAATAAGTTGCACACCATACTTTTTGGCACAATTTTTTTTTCTGAAAAATATGAGTTAGTTATCTCAGAAAATACAGTACATATAAACATACACAGATCTTCCCCATATTACAAAGGACTCAGCTCATGTAAATCCAGCTTTGTGTAAAAACATGTGAAAGCAAATTTAAGTTATGTGTTGGCAGGTAGGTGGATAAATTTGATTTGATTCATTAAAATATTTATAAATTATTACAATTAATCTCTTTATAAGTGTGGTTTAAAAAAGATTTTGTTAAAATTTTTAGAACCAGTTTGGTTCATGTCCTTTAAAGAGAGGCAATATAAAGGACATGAACCGAATTGATTCTAAAAATGTTAGCAAAATCTTTTTTAAACCACACTTGTAAACAGATTAATTGTAATAATTTATAAATATTTTAATGTTTTCATGCACATCACTGTAGTTGTTAAAGGATCAGATGTTATATTCATGGCATTATGATGGTATTTTATATATGTATTAATATTGACCAAACATATCGTAATGGTAGTTCCTGTCTGTATTCATATATCCTTCTGAAGATGGTATCTAAGGATGAAAGCTTGAAAAGGAAAAATTAAAAAAAAAAAGCATTTTATCACTGACACTGGATGGAGTTGATTAACCTTTCATAATATGTGGATAACATTTTAAATTTTTTTCAGAATGAAAAGGAGCAAAAACCTGTGCAGACTTGGGCTCTTATTTGTGAAGAGTTGCTATCACGTCCTGTTAGTCATGGGATCACGTTCCAGTTACGTCAGAATGATGTGTCACTCCTGTGCCATGTTCGTGCTTTGCCTCACTTCAATGTTACAGAAGAAGTAGTTGACCCCAAGTCAAACAAATTTGTTCTCCGCCTCAATTCAGAAACTTCTGTCTGACCCAGGTGTGAACAGACTTTAAGTTATTATTAGTTCTCAGAAAGAATGCTCATACACACACACACCCACACTAGTATATCATAGTAGACTGTAACATAAATTATTGATATTTGCATTTAATATAATTCAAGAATGGTTTTTGCTGTGCAAAAACTTGTGTGTCATTACCATATAAAGTATCATTATTAAAAACTGTATTTGTAACAGCCCGAATTAATGTGCAATCAGTATAATATTTAATTTAGATAATCAGCATAACAGGCAATGCTGGTAATTTAAGAGAGAATATGGTGATTTAGGTGAACAAAAGCTGGTATTTATTAGCATAAGAACATATTTTTTTTAATGTAGTAAAGTAAATATTGAATTGTTTAGACACCAGTGGAAATAAATAGGAATACAGGATGAACTTCCCCAAAAATGATAAATTAGGAGCATAAGTGTTCCATTTTGAATTTGGTGATATTTATAAAGACTTGCATAATACTTACTTTAGATATCAGATTTGAATAGATCGTTTGTTCCATAGTTATCTTTGTCCCTTGTGTTATTCAGATAGCCTTCTGGTTTACCAGTGCTGTCATTTGGGTCTTATTCACATCGCTGTTGTATTTTTGTTCATGTGGCAAAATGGAAGTTACTCTTCAGTATATTATCCAAAACACATTTGTTTCAATATTCAAAAAATAAGATACCCATTCCATCTATTGGTAACAACTTAAAATATAAAGGTTAACTTATTTGAAATGTAAGCCACGAGCTTACCTCAATATTAACCAGAAGGGATGGCATCTTACTAAGCAGGCTGACTTATGTGATAGCACTTCTGGCTTTTATTCAAGAAATTGCAAGTTCAAATTTCAAGTGGAACACTGTCTACCTTAACTACACTTTTCATGGTTTTCCTCAGTGCTTCCAAGCAAATGCTGGGATAGTACCTAAAATTAGGTCATGGCTATTCTATGTCATTTCCAATTCATTATTCACCAGTTCTGTCATTCAGTGCTATTTGAAGGAAACTGAGCAGTTAATTTTAATTTTTCATTTAATAGTCTGGTTAAATTCAGCTTTATGGTCTCTGAATCTCATTGCCATTTCTGGAGACAAGAGAACCAAATTAGGCTAATATAATTTATGTTGATAATAACAGTTTTCTTTCACTCAGTCTAAACTTCTAATGTACACATCTTAGAAGTTACTTACCGCAATTTGCTTTTCTTCATTTAAATTTCAAGCACTGTATTGAATGAAATACAGTATACTCTGTATATCTGTGGACGTTTCACCCAGTTTGCAGCTTTCCCAGTTGCCCTTTTAGACACATTCGCAACCTTGCAGAGCACACATTTAGTTCACTCATCCCATTTGTCAATCCGTGTTTATACATGAAGTATCCTGAGAACAGACGGATGGATTTTTATGAAATTTGATATTGGAGAATTTTACCAAGAATTGCCAAGTACCGGGAGATGGAAAAGTTGTGCACATCACACTAAGCAATTATATTTTGCTGGTTTAATGCACAAATTACAAGACATACAGTACTTACTATAAGTGTTTATAACCTTACATCTTAGAAATGCAAAATCTAATCATGTCTTTGCAACATATGCTCGAAATGGCTTCCCTGTTCAACAATGCATGCACGAGCTCTTTTTACCATGTTTGAGGCAACTTTGTGGAGCACCTGTAAACTGATGCTGTTAATCGCTGTTGTAATGTTCCTCTTGAGGTCATCCAGTGTATGCGGATTGCTTTTATAGACAATTCCTTTGAGGTTCCCCCAAAGGAAAAATCTACAGGTGACAATTAGGTTGAACGCGGGGGGGCACAATCCTTTCAAAATGAGACGGTCACCAAAAAACTCACGCAAGAACTGCATGGTTTCCTTAGATGTGTGACATGTGGCACCGTCTTACTGCAACCAACACTCAGTTCATCAACTTCAAGAAGCACAATAAACTGTGTAATGATGTCTTGGTACATTGGACTGTTCACTGTTGTTTCAAAGAAAATTGAGCCCACTTTTCAATGACGTGATACAGCACATCACACTCCAATTTTCTGACAGTGCAAGGGCTTTTCGTGTAACACATGGATTTTCAGATGACCAAATCCTGTTGTTTTGACTATTCATGTGGCCACTAAGTTTGAACCACTCTTCTTCAGAGAAGAAAACCCAATCAGACTCTTCAGTCCCATGGTTGCCATGATGAAAACTCGTTCTTGGGGAAACAACATGTCTGTCACTCAATAAACAAAGCTATACTGCAGATGTATGACTGATACATGACAGATGGCATTTCTACTCTGTAGTACTCCTACAGTACAATCTAGTGGTAGGAGATGTAATTATATTAACTGCAATACAATTTCTAACAACTTTTAATTTGATGTGCGCGACTTTTTGATTGCACTCTATATCAGTTTTCATTTACATTTAACAATTTTAATGAACCATTTTCAGCTACATGTTTATTGGTGGGAGAAATGTTTTAAACAAGAATTGCAGGGGAATGCATTTTATAGTAATAATTACTCATACCCATTTTCCCTTTAATTAGCTTGGATAATCCAGAGTATACTGTAATTGAATGCTTCTTATGAAACATGGCTTGAAATTTAAGTAGAGCGTTTGTGTGAAGTACACTTCCTTAACATGAATGCCACTTAATTGCAGATGCTGTTAAAGTAGTGTTCTATCAACATGACATTGTAGTTAAGCAGAATCTCAGATTGTGTAAGAATTTAATAAGTACTGTACTGTATTATTGATTGTAAAATTCAATATTGTAATTTATTTATAGTGTATGAAAAGTTTCCTAATAGTAACTACAATTAGATTGATATTGTCTTAATCAGAATGCAGGTGTTTGAATAAACTCTCTATGTGTGAGTGACATTGTTATGTTATGCTTACAGTGCATGAATCTTTTAAATGGAAGCTGCCAAAGTGTGCGAATGCACTCATCACTTGTGTCCACCACACAGCAAAATTTTTGTGATCATAAGATGCTTAATAATGCATTTTTTTACATTGTTCATAGTTTAAAAGGCTTCTGTTTTTAATTAAACTATATTTTCTTGATTTCATTAAAGATCATTGTATTACTTACTGAAAATTTGGGATTGTAGTTGTAACTGTAGAAGGNGTCTCTTTCCAAATACTAAATCTTAAGAGTACAAAATCTGATAGTATACAGGGTGTTTCATGACTTTAGGGCATAACTGCAGGAGGTGATTTCCTAGGTCTTTGTGATCAAAAAAGTTCGTGTAAGCATGTGTCCGATTTTGGACGGTTACGGAGTTATGACTGTTTTTTCATTCCCATACACGCCCTTGTGTGAACCGCGTCTCTCAGCTGGCGGGTCGCTATTATTAGCCAGCTACAGACAGAGCATTCGCGTTATCTCAACACTTGAGAGCTACCTAAGGCGTGGTGGGTTGGTATGTCTGGCACGGTTCACAACTGAGCAGCTGTCTGTGCTGTGGCCGGCAGTGGCATTTTTGAAAATCAGCTTTAAGCTCCAATCAATTCAAATTAGAGGTAATTTCACGAAGTTATCTTTCCATTCATACTTTAAATGTATCATGTATTATGCTGGTTTATTATTTTGTTCCGTTTATTGTCAGTAATCATTACCTTCTATTCTGAGTTTAAAACGGTCATAACTCCGTAACTGTCCAAAATCGGACACATGTTTATATGAACTTTTTTGATTACAAAGACCTAGGAAATCACCTCCTGCAGTTATGCCTTAAAGTCGTGAAACACCCTGTATATGGTTTGAAATTGCAACTGCTTTAAATTTTAATAGGAAATTCTTCTTTTATCTTATATCTTAGAAACCAAAACCTTTGAATTCACTGTAAGGCACCAAACCCATGATTTCGAAAAGGACACAAATTCTGATTTTAATATAATTAAAATCAGGAGAATTTATAAAATACTTCGTGGTTCAGTGGTAGTGTGCAGGAATGAGTCACACAATGAATGCAGCTTCATGATGGGCTACAGGCAGTTTTACCTGAAACTTATGAAATAGTGTCTGTAGAGAAGCAGTGCAGTATCATACATATCAGTAAATAAATAACTGATTTACATTGTTTTACAAATTATGCTTAACTCTGAGGTGAACTTTTTATATGCAAGTTAAGGTGCATTTTGTGATTAGATCACAGTACTTATACCATAATGTGGTATGTACACTGATTGCTTTGCATGATTCACTTTTTATACATGGCATGCCAGAATGGTGCTGTTTTCAGAGCACAAATTTTTATACATGTGTTAAATATACATACACTTCCTAGTGTTTATCCCTAATGTATTGTGGTCGTTTGTGTATGTTATGTACATTAAGTATTATGCTAGCAGCTATTGTAAATGTTCTTTATACATTTGATTACAGGTCTGTATGTAATAATACAAATGCCGTCGTGAATGCAACAATTTATTTGGTTGTAGTTCTTTGTCTTTTCTTCCTCTACACTGCATGTTTCGGCTGTAACTGGCCATCATCAGGTGTATTTTTCACTATGTAGCTGTCAGACTGCACACAGTCCAAAATCTAAAACACCAACCTGTCAGTTTTGTTTAAAATCTCGCCAACATACGCTCATCAATTTGATTTTAGAATTCAAATTTAAAATTTTTAATTTTAAAATTTAAAGTTTTAAATCACATGGATACCTGCTCTGTGTCTACATGTGCTGCAGACATTCATAGGGAACAATAACAGACATAATGGAAATTGTAACAACAGGAAAGAAGGGTAGACATTTGAATACACTAGAGAAATACCACATATACAAAGTAAGTAAGAAAGGCCTACACATGAATGACACACATAGAAACATGTTTCAAACAATATATGAGATCTATACAGACTAACAGTGTCCCCCCTCCCCACTTCCCCTTCCTCTCCTACACTCAACAACATAAAAACACAGCACACAACACACCAGACAGCAAACATATTAAAGATGAGCAGTGACACACAGAGCCTGCACAGAGTAAGTACAACAGTATAAAACACATAAGAATGGTGTAAGAACATAAGATAGTAATACGAATATTTGTGTATTACGGATAATACGTTAACGGTGCTGAAAACAAGAAATAGCCGCTGCAGCCCTGTGATTTAAAACTTTAAGTTTTAAAATTTTAAATTGGAATTCTAAAATCAAATTGACGAGTGTATGTTGGCGAGATTTTAAACAAAACTGACAGGCTGGTGTTTTAGATTTTGGATTATGTGCAGTGTGACAGCTACATAGTGAAAAATACACCTGATGATGGCCAGTTACGGCCGAAACATGTAGTGTAGAGGAAGAAAAGACAAAGAACTACAACCAAATAAATTGTTGCATTCATGACGGCATTTGTGTTATTACATACAGAAGTGTATCGTGCAAAAGGATGCTTAAATATAATATATGATTACAGGTATTTGGTTATGTTTCGACAGAGTATTCCAGTTATAATGAATTTGTATCTTATGTTCCTTTGTTTCACATATATGGAATAGCAGATCTCAATACAGTGAGTCACATAAAGCAAGATAATGCCATGAGAGGTTGTGTATATTCTGCAGAGTTTCATGAGTGTGAGGCAACTTGCACTTATGTGGATATTACAAGAGCTTTCTTGCAGTGCAAATGCTGCACATGATTATGCTTTCTCACTATATCATATTCATCTAAGAGGCACTAACCATTTTTGGAACTCATTTAAAAAATAACTCAAAACTTTAACGTGAAGACCACTGTCTTCTGGGATGTAATGCCATGGGCTTAAATGGAAGTTTGCTAACATTTTGAGAGATGTCCTGGTTCAGTCTTAAAGGTCAAAAGGTAAGCAAAGAAGGAAAGCTGTAAAACTACTTCTTCCTGGGCTTACTCTTTAAGTGTAAAGATGGAAACATTATGTTCCTTCAGAATGCAGGTTAACTTCTACTGGACTACACAGCATTGCACCCCAGAAGACGGTACTTTTCATGTTCACTGCTGTAAGAACCTCAAATTAAAAACTTTAATGTATTCAAATGAAACTATTAGTTATTTCTGTACAGTTTTTGAGCAGACCAGTCCAGGCATATAGTAAATACAGCTGGGAGTTCAAATGGCCCTTACCTAAGCCATCCAGATCAAGTGCTTTCTTATGCTCACGCTTGATATATCTGCTTCAAAGAACAGTATATAGGACCAGTTCTCAGTGTTAGACATAGTTTCAGGAAAAGCCATTTCACTTTCTGCTAAGAATTTCTCTTAGTTAGGTTTCCTAGGCCATTATAGTGTGTCTTTGAATTAGTACAAATGATGGTATTAGCACAGAATTTGCATACATCTCTGTTTCTGCTACTTCCACCTTTAGATGTTTGATTTGGGAGACACTGCATTTTCTTGCAGCTTCACATGTGTTTGTTTTGTATGTTTACTCACCATAATCTTAAAGTATTGTCATGTGTAGGAAGGTATGCATGACGAAAATAATGGATTCTAGTTCGGATGATTGGCTGTATCAGCACTTCCGTTACACTCTCTCTCTCTTAATTATAATTAGTACAACACTGTCGCTGTTTCTACACTTTATAATTCGCTGTTACACACACACTAGTCCTCTCTTGGTAACACAGTTAAAACACACGAACTAGCACTTCAAATCACTCCAGATATCACTGCACTACAGCACACGTGAAGTCTTCAGCGTCCATTAACACTCACAACTCCATGATGGCTTCATGTCCGTGACTCACAGGTTCTCGGCTATGACTAGCTACATCTGACTGTAAACAACCTTCACTGTCCCCTGCAAACCTTCAGCCTGTACCCCATAGAGAACACATATTATTGTAGATGTGTTTACAGTGCCATTGCTTAGAAACATATTGCATAACCCTGTTCTACTGTTGCGTTGCACCGAGCACATTGAAAACAAGTCACATGCTAGCTATCACACCAGTCCATTAGCATGCTGATTGTTGCCTATCAAAGCTATAAACATTCATCCTATTGCTGCGTGACTTTAAGCAAGAAGGTATTTAGTGCGCCGTGGCCTAGCTATACATGTTACATTATATATCATAACTGTGGTACTTGATACTTTTTGACACATTCTCCTGTTTACATTGGTGCATCCCTTCTTGACAGAATCTGCCAATTTTATGGTCAGAGACACTTGAATGATATAAATCAGTTCTGCATTTTGTAAGTTTTGAGGTTTTCACAGCGATGACTATGAAGAAAGTCGTCTTCTGGGTTTTGGCGCCGTGTATTCTTCGTTTTGGCCGATGTTTCGGAGGAACGTATCGCCTACATCTTCAGAGCAGGTTCAGTTCTGCATTTGTTTCCTAACTTACGGTACTTCAGGCAATTTCATGCAGCCAGTGGCTTCAGACCTTGAAACATACTTCTGTCTCTCACATTTTCTCACTACCTATTCTGATAGCATGACAGTGCAAATTCACGATAACTCATAATGCTTGGTGGGGAGGGTTTACTCATCTTCCATCTGAGCATACCAGTCTCTCTTGATGTCACACCCCAGTCACAAAGCAGAAATATTTGTCAGAAAATTCTTGAAGTTCAAGACTGAAAAATGCACATTTGAATCAAGATTGAGAATTTTTTTCTTGATTTGATCTCAAGAATCTGAGACTCGTGCATGCCTAGCTTTAAACCTTATTGTCTGAAGCTGGCAACAACTTCACTTCCTTAATTGGTTTGTCTGTATGACATTTCAAATCATCTGTAAAGATTATGTCTTCCTGTTGCTTATAGATGATACGCAGTATGTGCCAGGTGATATACATCATCATCATCACATTGTTTTGAGGGACTCACGCTTCATACAATCAGTATCTTTGCTAACATACGTCGTGTGTTCAAAAAGTATCGAACCTTTGGTCAGCAGAAATACATTTATTGATTAGGAGGTACAAAACCCTAATCCCCTTCAATGTAGTCTCCTTGGTAATGCACAACCTTCTCCCAGCACTCCCGCCATTGTTGGAAACACTTCTGGAACGCGTCTTTTGGAATGGTGATCAGCCGGTCCATTGCATTCCTCACGATGTCTTCTCTTGTCTCAAATCGGGTTCCTTTCAGCAGCATTTCATCTTGGGAAATAGCCAAACGTCACACGGAGCCATGTCGGGGGAGTAGGGAGCCTGACGAACCACAGGGATGTTGTGTTTGGCGACGAAAGTCTGAATCAGATGTGCAGAATGGGCGAGTGCGTTATCATGATGGAGCTGCCAAGTTTTTGCTGCCCACAGATCCAGTCATTTGCACCGCACAGCATCACGAAGGCGACGAAGGACCTCCTGGTAGTATTCCTTTTTGATCATTTGGCCTTGTGGTGCGTACTCATGATGCACAACCCCATGGGAGTGGAAGAAAACGGCCAACATGACCTTGACATTGCTGCGGACCTGCTGTGCTTTTTTGGCCTCGGGGATGTCGGATGTTTCCACTGTGACGACTGCATCTTGGTTTCCAGGTCGCACCCGTAAACCCACAACTCATCGCGGTGTTCAGAAAGTTGGGGTTACTGTTTGCATTGTCCAACATGTCCTGTGCGATTTCCAGATGGCGTTGCTTCTGCTCCATTGTTAGCAGTTTCGGTACAAATTTCACAGACACTCTCCTCATACCCAAATCCTAGGTCAAAATTGAATGTACTGATCCGATGCTTACCCCTATCTCCTTCGCAAGTTCTCGGACTGTGATATGACGGTCCTCCATGACCAAAGTCCGCACTTGCTCAATGACATTCTCATTTCGGCTTGTTGAGAGTCTGCCTGAATACGGTTTGCTGTCCACTGATGTGTGGCCATCTTTGAAGCAGTTGTACCACTCCTTTATCCGTGAGTTGCTCATGGCGTCATCCCCAAAAGCCTGTTGAATCTTGTGAATGGTTTCCACTTGGGTATCACCAAGCTTTTGGCAAAATTTGATGCAATATCACTGCTCATGTTGTTCCAACATTTTACACATTACTGGAATCCGATGTGCGCTCACTACACGTCCTCACTCATAGGCCGACTGCCAGCAACTGACGCTTTCTGTGCAGGCGGGAAAAATTCATGACTGCGCATGAATGTCCCCTCCACATCTCCACCAAAGGGAGCCTCCCGCACTTCATTGGTTTACGCGGGGAAAAAAGAAGGTTCGATGCTTTTTGAACACACCACGTATTACTAAGACTGCAGAGCATAAAGTTTTCATATTGTTGAAGCCTGATATTTTGTTTCACATTTTCTTCTTAAGGAAATTTTGGATATAAACCAAGGGGATATCTATACTGTGTACCTTCCTTGAATCATTCATGATCAAAGTCCCAGCTTATAATTTTCTAATTGTCACTTTCTTCCTCATCTTCTTTAACTCCTACAGTTCATTTTACACATTGTAGTTACGCAACTACATGAGAGAAAATGATGATATGACAGCGAAGGAATGGAAATGGCCATATTGAACCTGGTCTTTGAGTTTTGGCATAACAATATACTCGACCTTTTATGGAGATGGAAAGTATTTTACTTCTGTATTATGCTTTTTATTTAAAATTTCTTTTCTCAGGCACCAGTGGTATGTTAACTTGAAAATATTCTTTGTACTTAATATATTGAAAACAGTTGTTACTTCAGAAGCTAGGATGTACATTCTTATATGATGTTATTGGAAGTTCAGTTTTTTATCATAGATTTTTCAGCAAAATGCTTCTTCCATAGATACACAGTGTAGAAATATGGTGTATATGTTGTGTGCAAAGTAAAACTTATATAATGAGTGTGTGCTTTCAGTATTCTGAACTTGTTCAATCATTATGTGACAATAAGTGTAGCATTTTTTATATAATTCCATATGAGATTAATGTACAAAATAAAGATATTCTTTTGGTCCATCTTATGTGTATTCAAACAAGTCTGCATTTTTATTTATTTATTTATTGCATTCCTTCCAGTGCACCACTTTTGTTTTATCTGTACTTATAAATAATGTTTGTACAGAAATTTATGTTGGATTCCAGGTTCTCACAGTGGGGACTATAAAGAGTGCAGTCTTCTGGGTTGTAACACCATGTGATGAAAAGAGAGCCTGACATTTCAGAGGAACTTCACCTCCATCTTCATGGTCAAAAATAAGCTGAACAAGAAACTTGTTTGGCTTACTCTCTAATCTTGAAGATGGAGGCAGGGTATTCGGACTTTTACAGGTACCATATGGTAGATGTATTTCCTGGCATGTTACATCCTTGTCTATTCTGAAAGAATTTTTATAGTATGAAGTTATGTGCTTTTCAATTTTGCTTTAGAATATACCATTAGGTAGGTCCAAGAAAACCAGGTGGGACTGAAGTTAAATGGAACACATCAGCTGTAGGTCCGTGCTGATGTTAATATGCTGGGTGATAATTAGATACCAAAAAGAGAAACATACAGAGTTTATTTGCTGATAGTAAGGAGGTTGGTCTAGAAGTAAACACAGAGAAAACTAAGTATATCTTCCTGTCATGTCACCAGAATGTGCGGCAAAACCATGACATAAAGATAGCTAACAGACATTTTGAAAATGTGACACAGTTCAGACTTTTGGGAATGGCTATAACAAACTCAAACCTGATTCAGGAGGAAATTAAGAGGAGATTTAATTCATGTAATGCATGCTACCATTCAGTCCAGAACCTTTCATCCTCTTGTCTGCTATCTCAAAACATAATAATTAAAATATACAAAGCTATAATTTTGCCTGTGGTTCTATATGCATGTGGAACTTGGTCTCTGACGTTAAAGGAGGGACATAGACTGAGAAGAGGTGTTGAAAATGTTTGGACTGAAAAGAGATGAAGTGATGGAAGACTGGAGAAAACTGCAAAGTGAGGAGCTTCATAACTTGTACTCTTCTCCAGGTATAATTAGAATGATCAAGTCGAGGAGGAAATGGACAGGGCATGTAGCATGAATGGGGGAGAAGACGAATGCATATAGGATATTGGTGGGAAAGCCAGAAGGAAAGACACCACTAGGAAGACCAAGATGTAGGTGGGTGGACAATATTAAAATGGATCTTAGAGAGACAGGATGGGATGGTATGGATTGGATTGATCTGGTTCAAGATATGGGCCAGTGGAGGGCTCTTGTGAACATGGTAATGAACAGTCAGATTCCATAAAATGTTGGGAAGTTCTAGAGTAGTTGCACAATTGGCAGCTTCTCAAGAAGGGCTCAACTCCACAAGTGAATGAGTGAACTTATGTCAGTAACGGAAACTTCTGTATATTTGTGTTTGGAATTAATTTGTACGTATATGTTATCATGTTCTGAATCTGATGTGGCATTTGAATGAAAATTTTCAGAAGGTCAGTTCTACTATATTTAAATTCTTGTTAATGTTACTCCATCATCAGGGTCAGAGAATACTCCAAGCAAGGAAACCAGTGTGAAGCTGGAAAAAGCAGAGCACTCATGTTGCTACCTGCTTCACGCTGGTTTCTTGCTTGACGTATTCTTAGACCCTGAAGATGGGTACGACATAACTCTGTGAAACGTTTTGACTTTCAACAGACTAATCGCAGTTATGTTAAATATGATAGATTATATCGATATTTGAAGTCGATCATCGCCAGGATCGCATGGGTGTCAAGAACGGTCGAGGTGGGCGAGAAGGACAGAAAAAAAAAGAAAAAGAAAGAAAGAAAGGGAGAAAGTATATTGAGGTGTGAGGTGGTTCTGGTCACTAATCATGGCAAGTGATGGAACGAAATCAAATCCGAAAAGTATGACAAATGAACAAATTTTCGAAACTTTTCAAACGTTACGAAAGGAACAAGTGCGATTTGGTAATAAAATTGCGGAATTGGAATTCGATCTTCACGAACACAAGTAAGTAGCTCAAACATAACCTTGTTTGGCATGTTGAGATTGATATTCGACCAACTGGAGTTTCACATTTAAAATAATCTGAATTTTTTCATAGAATCGTCATTGATACTCTGAAAGAAGTGGATGGTGACCGAAAATGCTTCAATATGGTTGGAGGTGTGCTGTATGAAAGGACTGTAAAGGAAGTATTGCCCATTCTTATATCAAACCAAGAGCAGGTGAGATACATATGACTTCCCGTTTTTGTTATTTTCAGAATTAGATATGTTTACATTTAAGTGTAATATCTCAAGATATATTATGTACCCTGCAAAACAAAACGCCAATAAAAGATTGGCAGTCTTCCAGGAGTATTGGTAGTGTTAGACTTCCAGGCAGCCCTTTAGAGAGTTAAAAGTAGTACATATTTAGCAGATTTGTCGGTAAAATGTACTTTGAGGATTATATAGTTGGATATCTGTGTATAATTAAATGAATTACAATGCATTCATGAAGTAAATTTTGTTCATAACAACAAACATTACCATATTATTATCAGTCAGTTTTCAGAATGAAGAGAATTTTGTATAATCCTTCTTAAATAGAGGTATGAAATGTGTGTGAATTTCTAATATACAGAGGTACTCAGGAGCTATTTGCCAGTGTCCAACCCTCGTTTTTAATGCTATGTTTTCATTTTTTCATAAATAATGGAAACCTAAGGTTAAGTTTTGAGTTATGTTTGTAAAATGAACTTTCAGTAATGATGGGGAGTGCCTTCCCAAAATAGAATTTCACTGAAAAGTGATGTGTATTTACATTGTATGTTTCAGATTTCAAAGTATATCAAAGGTTTAACAGGAGTGCTAAACAAAAAAAGCCAGGAGCTGAATGAGTTCAAAGAGAAGTATGATCTTAAAATTCGAGGACAAGATGAGCCTTCCTCGCATGATGATGAAAATGAAGAAAAGAAGCCTCATACCGGCAATGTTTTGGTGGTCAATCCAATGTAGTTTCCTTGTCTGCCACACTGGGCTTTCTGATCTATTCATCATGTTGTGATAAGACAATTTACAAGAAGCTGTGTGAACTGTTTGAGTGTTAAGAAGGAAGCAGACAAAATTTTCTTGCTACATTATTAACTTTCCTATTTAAACAGATGATTATTACTAATGCAAATCAATATCTTCACTAACTAGGCTATTAGATTTTGCTGGTGCAGAGAATGTAGATGTTTGGCATAGATACTTGTATGTTTTAACGTTAAAATTAGAGTGGCTTGAATTTTGTCAGAAGTCTGGTATATGGGATACGGAGAATTTGGATATGTGGGCTCCTGAAGATAACTGAAGGGAGAGGTTAATTTAAAAGTGTGAATCTGAGCTTTTTATTAAGGTAAATGGTTAAAAGCTGCTATAAATATTTATTTCTTTTTTTTTTCTGTTTGCACATTTCCATAAACAGCACAGTTCCTATGAATAAGATATGCTCTCGTTTTATAAATTGAATAACTACTGATTAGTGGACACAAGTTTATGTTGCATGTATGGATGATAAGAAAGTGAACAAAAGCCAAGAATTTTGAATGAAAGTGGTATAAATAGTTTGTATGACAAGCAGGGAACTGAATTATCATATATGGCACTGTAAAGCACGTAGTGAGCAGAAGTTTGATTGTATAACATTAAGTGGTTATTTATTCTTTTAGTTTTCAACTGATTAGTCTTCTGTATTCAGTACATTCTAAAATTGCAGTATCAGAGGCTGTCATTCAGGTACCACAATTTATGAGCTCATTTGGACTCTTAGAGCCAGAACCTTTGTTTTGGAAAATTCTTATCATCAGTAAGAAGATGAAGTTTGTGTCCTTAATTAAACATCACGCCATGAAGATGAATAGGTGAAAATCATTACATGGGGGGGGGGGCAACTTACACTTTCTTGAACCAAAATAATATGGTGCAAACACGCATTGAAAACAGCAATCAATGAAAAGCAGGTGAACCTGTATGTACGAATTTTCAAGAAATGAGCAATTCATATTTACGAACATTGCACAGACTAATAAACCGTGACTCCAAATTGATTTAACGAACTCAGAACCCCACGCTTATGAACATTTTAACAAATTAACACTAACAAGTTTAATGAAATTAAATTAATAAATTCAACTTGACAAACACATTTCAAAGAACATATTATGATCATTATGTTCATAATTTGGGGGTTGCATGTAATATAGAGTTCTGTTTTCTGGGATGTAAGACTATGTTTTCTGTTACTGATAGAACTCTAGTCCCTACCCTGAGAATCACAAATCTAATAAACTAATTTGCTGCTTGATTATAATTTTGCAAATATAATGGAAGATGCTTTGTGTTGCAAGTTACTAAATTAATTATATTATTCTGTATGTAGTAAAATGTGCTTATAATGGGAACATATGCTTTTCTGGGGTGTGCTGGCACCTTAAAGAATCTTAGATGTGTGAATTGCACTTTGATAATGTGACATACAGAGATGGTGACTTAAGTACCTTGTATTTACAATATTATATTTAAGCATCCTGCTACACTCCATACGACATATGATACAAATTCCGTCCTAAGTGCAACAATTTATTGTAGGTCTTTCGTTTTGCCTTCTTCTACACTACATGTTTCGGACAAATATCAGCGAAGTAGATCCTGTTAGCCAATTGGGAAGACCTGTGTGTTTTTAAATTTTAAACTGGGTGCAGTGTAACAGCTACGTGAGTGTATACACCTGATAATGGCCATTTGCGGCCAAAAGGTGTAGTGTAGGAGAAGGCAAAATGAAAGGCCTACAATAAATTGTTGCACTTAGGACGGAATTTGTATCATATGACCTTGTATTTAATATTAAAACATGCTGGAAATATGCTGAAGACTAAAGAAAAAGCTGAACATTGAAAATTTATTGTAATATTTAATGCAATGCCTTAAATAATAAAAGATAACTTCATAATAATTTATAAACCATAATTAAGAGTTTTAAGAAAATACTTTCTTTGTCAGCATAACTCGTATAGTTGCGTGAAGATAAAAAGGAGATGAACTGAATTCACGTTTTTTAAATTATAAAAGTATCACTTGGGTTCATCTCTTCTTGATTTCTCTGGTGCGAGATATGTTTTAATGGTACAGAGATTACACATTTCTGGAGACTCAGACTAAGACAGCTGGCAGTGCTAGTTTTAACATTGTCATATGAAACTGTAGCCAGACTCTTTTTCATAAAGAGTCTTTCTTATAACTGAGTTATTTTTATTATTTTCCTGTTTGAAACAATGCGTGATTAATGGTAAAATATTGTAACATGTATTTTATAGATTGTTGTAAGCAATAAACAGCTGTCAGGTAAATTTTGGTCCTAATTATGCTGAGGAAAGCTTGAATATGGTAATGTCATATATAATGGTATCTGTTCCTCCAGAAGCATGAAAGATCATCAACACCATCTAGTGTGATTGATAATTTTCTTTTTAATAATTCATCCTATACATGTTTTGGACTTGTACTCTTCTCCAAGTATAATTAGAATGATCAAGTGAAGGAGGATGAGGTGGGCAGGGCATGTAGCACGAATGGAGGAGATGAATGCATATAGGATATTGGTGGGAAAGCCAGAAAGAAAGACACCACTGGGAAGACCAAGGTGTAGGTGGGTGAACAATATTGTGACATGTTGCGCAATGGAGGACAACCCCTCCCTACCCAGCAGTGACGTGGCAGGTGAGTCAGCGCTCCATCACCCCCCTCCACACGGTGACATAACACGCAACGCAGCTATGACACGGGTAACAGCCAACAGCAGTACCGATTGCGTAACAGGCGGGCGCTGCGACGATATAAGTGAACCACACTGCCTACGAAGCAGTTAACGTGTAGCCGTCGCCGAGTTCAGTAGTTGTCAGTTAAAAGTGTATCAGCGGCCGAAGACAGTTCTCCAGTCAGCAGTGAACGAGTCAGTGTGTGTTAAGGAGTGGCGCCGTGAAATATAGCAGCCACCGAAGACAGTGAGCGTGTGATACAGGGACTCTTACATAGCTCCCGTATCGTAATTAATACGTGTAGCCTACTGAAGATAGAGTGAAAAGATTATTTGCGAATAGGGTTATAAAGTGTGAAACCCCGCAACTGTGTTATAATTAATTGTAGCCGAGACTGGTAGGTTGTTAAATAAACCAATTAGCAATCCAAATGGCGTCTTCAGTAATCAAAACATGTTACAATATTAAAATGTATCTTAGAGAGATAGGATGGGATGGTATGGATTGGATTGATCTGGCTCAGGATAGGGACCAGTGGAGGGTTCTTGTGAACACGGTAATGAACCTTCAGGTTCCATAAAATGCTGGGAAATTCTTGAGTAGCTGCAGAATTTGCAGCTCCTCCAGAAGGGCTCAGGTAAGTATACATGTTTCGGTCGGAGCAACCATCTTCACGACATATCAGTACAATTGGAGACCACTATTACAGTTCCGTTAAAGAGAAGCAGTATAAAGGACATGAACCAAATTGGTTCTAGATTTTTTTAAATTCATGCACATCCCTATAATTGTTAAAAGCTAATATTTTATCTTCATAACATTGTAATGGTGGTTCTAAGTGTATAGGTAGTGACCAGTGACAAATTGTAATAGTGGTTTCCACATGTATTGATATATGTCCTTCTGAAGACGGGCACTCCGACCAAAACTTGTGAAGGATGAGTAAAAAAAAAAACATATCAATCACACTGAATGGCACTGATGATCTTTCATACTATTGCTAGTGTGACGGACCACGATGAACCAAGTCAATTTCCTCCATTATATGATATCCTAGCCCATAATTCTGAAAGTAAATAAATTATCTTTTTTTTTCTTTGCCACGTAATTTATGCAGTTTTGTTTTGCTTAACAGATTTATAGCAATATGAAAATTTGTACTTCCCTTCTAGTTATCGATAAATATCAAATTAGCTGGCCATTTACAGACATGTTGGCTGTTCTCCATGAAGGCTAATTGATGTTTCTCAAGGTCCATTACTTTTCTTCTATGCATATACTGGAAAATAGTTCAGGGCTGGTTTTTTTCCCCCCCAAGTTCAGTTATTTAGTGTGTTTTAGAGATTTTATTCTGTGAGAATTATGAGACTTGAGTGGGTATTTCATGGACATATATAGCTGCTTGAAAGTTTTGGTAGTTTGATTATAATGTTAATTTGATATCACCAAATTAAAGTAAGAAAAGGAAAACTTAGAGAGTTTAAGATTCTGGTACACCTATAAACAATCTAATGACTGCAGACATTATCATCATCCTACCTGATATGTTTGTGCATTCATTGCATAAAGCACAGTGCGGAGGTCATGCCTGTCCACATATTTCATCTTTTATGAAATCTGTTACTAGATTACACAAAAAAAATTGCATGGAATTTATTAGTATTTTCATTCATTTTGGTCGAATATAAGCCCTACTTTACATGGGCCTAAAATTAGACTTCAGAGATTTTTGACAGTAGCCCTTCCATGGGATCTGAGGTTATGAAGAATTGTATTGTCTGGGGTATAATGATATATAGCCTGTTGAAAGTCAGCTGATGTTTCGGTGAAATATATGACCTCTGTCTTCAGGATCAAAGAATGAGCACTCATGCTACCTGCTTCATGTTGTTGTTTTTTTTTTTTGCTTGGCTTTATTCTTCGACCCGGAAGATGCAGACAACATGTGCCTCCGAAACGTCGGTTGTTTTTCAACGGACTCTACGATATTGTAACCCAGCATATAAGCTCCTCAAAGGACCTATTGTACAAAAATATACGAGTAATATATATCACTAGGTATACCCACAGATATCACAAAGACTTGCAGTTCGTTATTTGAATTTTTGATATGACTATATTTTAGAAAATACAAGGAAAATAATGACTCTAAGCAGCAGTGGTGGGATTCTTTCTCTAACAGTCAATTCATTTCTACTAAGAAGAAAGCAGTGTTCTGGGATATGGCGCCGTGTAGATATTGTGTTAACCGACGTTTCGGAGAAACGTGTCGCCTCCATCTTCAAGGTAGAAGATAAATGAAGAGAATCCGCGAGCGAGGAACCAGCACCAGAAGAGTGCTTTCTTCATAGTCACCGCTGTGAAAACCTCAAATCTCATTTCTCCTAGTTTTCCAACAGTAATATTTTGTTGGCTTTGTGTTTCTCACATCAGTGACAATGAAGCATGCTGCCTATTTCGGTTGTTTCTTTGCTTGACTTATTCTTCGACCCTGAAGACAGAGGCGATATGCCCTGTCGGTCTGTTCTTGAACTACCCAGCATTAGAACGCAAAATAACGTACTCTATTGCAATAAACAAACTTGAAGGCCAACAGTATATGCTGTATTGCAAATGAGGCATTTGGAAATTACGTGTGTTCCACGGTTTTTGATTGGATCTACTTACATAAGTCGCAAAACCGGAAATATATGCACCATTTTTGTACCTTTTGTATACGTTACCCTAATTACGTGGCCAGCTCTTTAACCCTGGGACATTTCTATCTTGTTATTTTCCGAGATAAGGCCGAAGCTATGACCAGGGATAAAGAATAATTACACAAGAGTATAGCAAATGCTCTTCGACTGCCAACAATCGAAATACTTGTATACACTTTTATTATAATACCGAGTAGCTCAAACGTGACGCTGATAAAAGGAGACCGAACATTAGCAGAAACACGTCAGTGATGAGAAAAGGAGAGGCGTAGTGTGATCTGTTATCATAGCGTGGGTAAATATTTGCTCACGAAGATTACAGATGGGCGATTAGGAAGAGTCGAAAGGCATTCTGAGAAAGATAGTGAAACTGGACGGATACTGTTATAGAGGAAAGTAACAAGTAAACGTGAGTAGTCTCAGTTGTGTGTTCTTCGCTTTAGCTAGTGAAGTTTGAAAATCAAGGAATTTAGTGCGCGTGCTTGAAGTAAAATTATTGTGAGAGACCTTGAGATTGAGAAGAATTTATTTCTCTTTGTTATATTTTAGCGTCCTGTTGCACTGATTTAAGTTCATNTCAGACCATCTCCTTCCCCTCCATTGTTTGTTAAATCAGTGAAATAAGTGGCATCTTTATCCTTCGTGTGTTACAGTTTCGGAAGTAGAGCTGCCACATGAAAGCTACTATGGCGTGAGAATGTTGTATGATACACAAAATCAGATAACACAATTACATAGATATGAATAGTCTTTTATGTGTATACATAAGATACAAATAGTGGCTAATTTGTATAAGGTTATACGTGAATTTAAGAAGAATTTTTATAATCTTTTTTCTTACTGGAAAGTGCAGTTTCTCATGTTCCTCCGAAACGTCGGTTGACTTTAAACGGGCTACGCGGCGCTATATCCCAGAAGCTAGTCTTTTTTTATATTCACCGCTGTGAAAGCATCAGATCCTGCCTATATTTCGTGCATTTTTTACAAGCCAGTTGTTTAGATCCTTTTCAGATCAGCTTCCTGTCTCTTGTTCTAAATCACTTATTGCACAGTTTTGGGTCCAATTTGGTTCTGAAGTATAAACTGACAAAATAAATATTCTCCTAATTTCTTAGAGATTTCGTCCTATTTATATTTTCCTATAGATCATTAAGATAAATCGTAACACAGATTACATTAAAAAAAATATTTTGATTTTTATTCCTATTATACACTACATGTTCGACCCTAAACGGTCATCGTCATGTGATGTACATAAATGTATTGTCACGTATCGGGGATGGCGTGACTAATAATAATGGGTTCTGGATTTTATGACTGGATTTGCTGGGACTTCCTTACAATTACACTCAATTATGTCAGCTCACAGTCAATGACCGTCTACGACTCGCTCCATTCCTTGTTCGACTGCGAGTGTCTTCTCTTTCACGTGACTGTCTTGGTTCTGATTTACTAGTCTGTGACTTCTTCAGCTTCCGTTGTCCGCTGATTAACACTCCACAGCTGAACACTCAGCTACTGAACTGACTTCTGAATTCTCTTACGAATGAATCTATGACTCCTGTCTCAATATCTCTAATTCAAGTCAAAGTCACATTGCGCCTGACGACTGAATGAACTCCCTTTTATAACTGCGAGAGAACCGAATAGAGAACAACACCTCTAAGGGTTCTACTACTGCTCTTCATGATTGCGTTGTCTCGGAAATATGCATTAACCGTTGCCTAGCAAAATGGATAATTCAGTTTCTGGCTCCACTATTCCGGCTTTTAGGCGGTGTTTACCGAAGCGTTGCTCAGCAATGGTCTGTTCCAGCTTGTTGTCCCGGAAACGTGTTTTAAGAAGCTGTTGTCTAGCAAATGATTATCCCGTAGCACTACATGGTCTGCATTTATTCAAAATATATATAAGGATCCTCCAATTTATGGAGTTTCATGTTTAAAAGATATAAAAAATCGTTACCTGTAAGCGCACAGACCACAATACGCTAGTTCTTGTCGTCATAGATACGCCTTTTAAGTTAATCGGCCTTCAAGAACTCGCGTTTAACTGCGCCCTTGGCTTCAAAGACATACACTGCATTCCAGAAATCAATTCCAGCCATGCACTAACAGTAAAACACCAGAAAGGTTTTCAAGTATCCAAAACAAATTAATGTACAAGTTACGTGTAGTTTAACAAGGATCGTCCGAGAGGGCTGTATTCAAAAATTGTAGGGATAATGTAAGAATGAATAGTGTCAAGTTATATAAGACAAAATAATTCGAACTAAATAGTAAAAGCATAACTCCAAACGTTGAAGACTTCTTGTGTTTTGGACAAATCTTATATCTCTGTGAAATTAAGTCGGATCCGGTCTAATTTTATTATATTATTTCCATCTGCATTTTATGCATTTCCACATTTCAACAAATGTATACTTACAGACTATGTACATATGACTGATTTGCACGCGCCAACTGATGGTGACCGTTTGCAGTTGAAACATGTATTTGGTAATAAGAAATTAAAAAAAAATCAACGTTATTTTGTGTGCTGGTTTATCCTCTGACCTATTTCTCTTTAGGATTTTGAGGTCTATAAAAATATCAGATTCTAAAGACAAGATATATCGCTAAAATTAATCGAAATGTAGCTGTAGTGTACACAAGGACAAGTCGAAGGTTGTTATATATCCCTACGCGTATGTTTTGTTACTTTTTCTCTTAGCTGCCTGATTTTCTGCTGTAAGAAACAGAAAAACTGTATGAACTGTACTTGTGGGAACTTTTGCTTTCCAATAGAAGGCTAGCATTTTGTCGCTACTTGGCCGGCATGAGAGTCCATAGTCAGCACAAGATCCGCGTGATGAGCCACTTCTGTGTTGTATGTTCATGTTGGTACCTTCACTTGTGTAATCTTAATACTCCCACGCCTTATTAGCAGTGGCGGTTTTAAGGAAAGGTGCCATTAACATATGCGTCATAATTGTTTAAACGTGTCAACAGGTGAAAAGAAAATAATGTCACAATTACGTGACTGATGACAGAATTTATTACAAACAGCTTGCCACATGTAGGTGGACAAATACGTAATTAACCTCCATTTTTTGGATTCAAATGTCCCACTAATACGACGTTGTATGCCAGATTTTATCTCGGCGATAATGAGATTCATATTGAAAAAAATTACGAAGTCGGGGCTGCTAAACCAGCGCATGTGCATGTTATATATACATAGTGATCTACTACTTAAAATTCATAAGAAATTTCAGGCCCATTGGTAACGTCTATTCATAAGGCAATTTGCAGTTAAATGAATGGCTTATTGACTTAACTTGATGACTAATCAACTGTCTGCATAACTGGCTAGCTGCTTAATAAATTAACCAAACAAATTCTGTGGTTTCAGTCCGCAGGCGAACAATACCGACTGAGCGACCGCCGCTTGTCTGCGAAGTTAGTGCCAACTTTAGCGGATAGAGGGTGTAATGTGGTCAGTGCAACTAATCCCCACGGCCGTTAATTTCGGTTTTCTAGACCGGAGCCGCTATTTCCTTGAAATAGCTCCTCAATTATCCTCACGAGGCTGAGTGGACCCCGTTCCAGATCCACTACTTCTCAGAAAATCTGGTAGCGCCGGGAATCGAATCCGGATCTCTGGATCTGCAGCCAGGAACCCTGACCACTAGACCACAGAGGAGGCAAAGAAATTAACCAACAAACTGAATTTCTGTCTGAGCTCATGTAACATACGATATTCCGTGATCAGTGTATATTTTTGTAACGTGAAGAATGTAAACGATCATTCTTTGTTTTACGCAATGCAGACAGACCGATTACCACTCATTCTTTCTCCAGCCTCTTCAGTTCCTTAATTTTAATATCTTCCGTTAGTATTACAGCTTCTTTATGGGAGCTTAAACAACATAAATAAATTTGTAAGATTTGAGGCTTTCACGGCGGTGACTATGAAGAAAGTAGTCTGCTTTTACCGGTTCTCATGGTCTCTTTGCTTGCAGATTCTTATATATATATTTTTTTCTTCTACCCTGAAGATGGAGGCGATACGTTCCTCCGAAACGTCGGTTAACACCACATATACACGGTGCCAAATCCCAGATGACTGCTTTCTTCATAAATAAATTTAACGACAAGTTAAACAGCGCCGAATAATGGGATAATAGTCAGTAACTGGATAATATAAAGGACCTGCAAATAATATGACACAGAAATGTGGGCTGGATTCAGATGCTTTCAGAATAAATACAACTGGGGGATCTTGAGAAAAGGTACTCTTAACCTTTCAGTTCCATAAAGCGCAGGGAATTTCTTGAGTTGCCGATTAACTATTAACGCCACTAATATGCAGTTAAGTAGCGGATTAGAAGGGATGTAGAAGGAAGCAGCCGTGACGTAATTCGAGGTATAATCCCTCTGTTTGCCTGGAAAGACTAAAGAAAATCGTAGAACCTCACTAAGAATAGCCAATATGTCGGGTGAGATTCGAATAATATACCTTCAGAAGTGTAACCGGATTGGCTGCTTGTTATCCAGTTAAATTAAGATATATGGAATATAAAATATGTTTGAGGTACCTTAAGATATGTGTGCGCTTTCGCTTACAAACCATAACATTTTTCAAGGTCACGTCTCATTATTCTTATGGCGATAAAGTAATTTTAAATTTTCTCAGCGACCTTAAAGAAAATACTGAATTTTGAACAGATGGGAGAAGGACACTAGTAGACGAGCAAACATACAACATGCTACAGTCACCTGAACAAGAGTTTCTGTAGTGGAACAGTACACAAATATTGGCTCATGCTGTGTAAGAAGCGCGACAAAGGTGATAATTCGAATAATTTTATGGCACCTCGATTTAAAGGACGAAGGTAATAGTTGCGTTTTTGATCTGCCATGTTCTCCGTTAACTGTGTCTTGCTCGAATATTGAAAATACACTATAGCTCCTCTGACAATACTCGTATAGCTGCAAAGTAGGGCGAGATACTCGTACTGCATGCAGCTTGGATTCTGTATAGACGAGTTCATCGCATGGGCATCGCTCCAACTCCTCTTGAAATAGGCGTCTGTAAACTTAGCGTGAATCTGGAGTGATTTGCTCATACGTAAGGTAAGGCAAAGTTGTCCCTATGTTTAACTAATTAAACCCTAAATTATGAAGGCGTATGGGGGAGTGGATGTATAGATCCATATTCTCTTGACCTCTGCATTGGCTGGAGGTGATTGGTCAGCTACATGCTCCGGCCGCTTTAAGTCCCCGGTACACATTGGATGGGAGGTTGGGTGGACTCCAGAGTCGGTTTGAATGACGTAGAGAAGAGAAAATTCTTGACCCTACTGGCGTTCGAATTCTGACCCCTCGGTCGTCCAGCCCATAGGCAGTCGCTATACCGAGTACGCTACGCCGGTTCCTTCGTTCGTAAGTACAGAAAAGGAAATATATAAATAAGCACTGCTGTAAGTGCCATCGTACGCAACTGAGCATTATTAATATCCACTCCATAATATTAGATTACTTTTCCTCGGGAGATTTTTATGCTTGTAATACGAGTATTTTCCCAGACAGATCTCTGGAAATAAACTGAGCAGAAACAAATGTTTAAACAGACTATTTTTCCTTTTAAGTTCCTTTTCCATGTGCTTCCGCCGTTTAGAAATAATCTTCATGAGCCGGGATAATGCAGTCGGTATAGCGACTGAAAGATGGGTCAGAGTTCGAATCCCAGTAAAATCAAGTGTTTTCTCTTCTCCACGTCGTCCAGACCAACTCTGGGGCTCACCCAGCTTCCCATCCAGTGGGTACCGTTGGGTCTTTCCCCGGGGGTAAAGCAGTGACCACTTACCTCAAATAGTGCTGAAGTCAAGAAAATGTGGATCTATAAATCCACTCCCCCATACGTCATTATGGCGTAGTGCTTAATTAGTTAAGCACAATTTTATTTTTTCTTTAATTCATTAATCGTTTTTATACATGATTAACTGGAAAGAGTTCTGTCTTCTGGGATACGCCGTGTAATTTGGTGAAAGATAACCGACGTTTCGGGAGAACATATGTCTTGCATTTTAAAAGTCAAAGAATAAGCCAAGAAAGAAACAGCGTTAAGAATCTAGAGACGATATATTTTTCCGAAGTTTTGGTAGACTTTAATATGATAGTTTATCCCAGACGATAGAAACGTACTTGGTCACGTCTGTAAGCGCTTCTGATCCAGTAGGGTTTACTGCAAATCACTGTTAGTGCATTTTGTGTGACACTGAAGTATAGTGTGACGTCCTGGAAATCTTTCATTTTTATTTTTAGCTACATTCCCAGTGCATACTTGTCTAAAAGCGAAAGTGTCATGAAAAGGTAAAGCTCTCCGTGTAACAGGCTGTGGAGGCCCATAGGCTTGTGAGACGTCGAGGCTCCCACATCTTATAGATAATCGGCTCACAGATGCAGTGAGGTTGTCAGCCTTACGCGTCGGTCACCCTTTACCCCCCAGGAAGATTCCCGGTACTCATTTCTGTTAGAGGCTGAGTCGACCCCTGGGCCATTCAGTGATTCAGTGATTCAGTATTGAGGGGGTGGGTTTCCCCATGCACCGCGACTTTTTGATAGTCTATTGTACGTCCCCCTTTTAATTTATACTGTCTCCATACCCTACCGGTACTGGTGCTTACTATCAGCCCCTTTCTGCCAGCGAGATTCCAACCTCTTACTGGCAGTGGTATCTAATAGTTAGTCCCTTTCTGTCAGCGAGGTCGTCCCTCCTCTGGCAGGGGTTCCTAGTCCCTTTCTGCCAGCAAGGTTTCTACCCTCTACTTGGCAGTGGTATCTAATACTTTAGTCCCTTTCTGTCAAAGAGGTCGTCCCTCCTCTGGCAGTGGTACCTAATACTTCCCCATTTACCGGAGGCATTGGAAACTACTTTGGGCGGAAAATGTTGGGCCTAATTTAGCTCAGCGGTCTCTTAGAGACATGAGGTTCTTTTACGTGCCGTAAATCTACGACACGGGACACAAGGCTTAAAGTCCCTCCCGGAGGACTTGTTCCCTGAATTTTGCCGCCCTTAAAAATTCCACGACCTCCGCCGGGTTTTTGAACCCCCGTACCTTGAGTCATGAGGTGGGAACGTTACCCCTAGACTACGGAGGCCGCTGACCCCATGGCCATAGTGCGGCTAGAAGGATTATGTAAATTGAAAAATCCAGTGACCTCTTCGGGATACGAACTCTGACCTTACGGCTTGTAGGATAGTGCCTCAACCAACTATGGCATGCCCCCGGAATTTTCATAACTTTTACGTTTAAATGAATATAACTTACACGCTTATACACTTGGAGATAAATTCAGTATTTTCAATGTCACATTACAGTGATATTTTCATAGAACTCAGTGCTTTGGTTGTGGAGATAAAGCTGGTAAAGTGGCAAACTAACTCGAAGAGACGTCTTCGTGAACTACGTCACCAACAATGTTCAGTAGTCTGTGCTTTCCTTTTCAGAATATTTTTCTTTGTCTCGCATGTGATTATTTAGCAATTAGACTTGGGGTGACTGGATGAATTAGAGTCCTTATTTTCGGGTTTCGAACACAAAACATCCAGCACCCAGAACCTACGAAATATTAGTGAAATATGCAGATACATTTGGATAACACTCGGCAGGCACAAGGCTTTTGCAATTTATGGTAAAGTTGTTTATATTATCTGATGACATTATATCAACTCAGATGAGACTACGTGAGAGATTATTACTTATAGAAATGACTCCCAATTTTCTTTTGTAAATGATATCAAATTTGAAACCGCAAGCACCTTGTGGCCAAAATGCTACCGGGAACTACTCAGCACCTCAACAAAAGAGTATTAAAATATTG
>NW_019729223.1:124359-124847 GCF_002891405.2 Cryptotermes secundus
CAGTTTGATTTATAATATTGCGATCGAAATTCTGTTCGCGATCCTAGGATATAGAGCTTTAAGCGTGGGATATCCGCTGCTTTTCTGTTCCTCTTACTCTCTCGGCATTTTTCGGAAGAGGCTTTGGAAAACCATGCAATTTTTCTGAAGAAACTGAAGAGAACCACAGACCTCCACTCTAGAATCGAAAACGAAACCCTCCGACAGCGATATTCAGCCCCTATATTTTGACTTACTAAATCCATGAAGGGGAGTTTTTCTTCAGAAGTCATCCAACAGGACAAGAAAGTCCACTTGCTTTTCGCATGCGCAGATACACTCCCATTGTCAAAAAATCCCGCCAATGGACCCTATCCTAAATCAGACAGATCCAATTCACTCTTACATCCAATTTCTTTAAGATTCACTGTACTATTGTTCTCTCAGCTCAAAGTTCCAAATTCTAAATCTCGTATATTTTCCGTTGCTTAGATCGATGAAAAAAAAAA
>NW_019729223.1:124966-142877 GCF_002891405.2 Cryptotermes secundus
GTTAATGTTACGTTAGTCTGTACTTAACTACGTATTTCACTAAAAAATGCAACATTTTAACTCGGTTTTTGGTAGATTTTTACGTGACTAACATAAGGCTACTGTGGAAGTGCCCATTTCGGTTACAACGACATTCGTTTATAACGACACTATTTTTAGGTCCCTTTGATGACGTTATAACCAAGTTCTACTGTATTTCGTAACACAATATTGCTTTACTTAACCCTCTACAGCACATCCAGGCTGGAGGACGAATCATTGTCGACTGTCCGCGACTGCTTATTCGTACGCATCTGAAGCGTGTCACTTCCGTTCTCGACCTGAGGACACGCCGTACCTCAATCACAAGGTATCCACTTAACGCGGGCCGGAGTTCAGATATCCTGAATACGTGTCTCGCGATGTTTCTAAGGATAACTAACTGAGTCCTTGAGAAGCCAGCAGTTGTTAAGTCACTCAATGATTTCCCAACATTTTATGGAACCCAAATGTTCATTCCGTGTTCACAAGAGTCCGTCACTGGTCCCTATCAAGAGCCAGATCAATCCAGCCCATACCACCCCATCCATTTTAATATTATCCTCCTATCTGCGTCTAGGTCTTCCTAGTGGTTTTCCTTCTGACTTTCTCATCAAAATCCTCACCCATGCGCACTACATGCCCTACCCATCTCATCTTCCTTGACTTTACTATTCTGATTATATTTTACGAAGAGTACAAATTGTGAAGCTCCTCGTTGTGAAATACTTTAAGAATAAATTATTTAAATTGTAAATGTAGTATACGTTCTATGTTACATTAATTGTTGGAGTATTAATAAGGTTCCTTCACCCTGACCTAAAACTTTCTTGTAGGCCTAAATCAGTGTTCACAGACACGATTTTTAATATCCGGTCACAGTCTTCAAACCAAAACACAAACACAAGCCGTGAATTACGAGAGTATGGCGTAAACATATGAAATTGCTTTTCAGAATGGCGCTCGCTATGTTGATACTGGTGACTGTGTTGGCCGCGACCTCTGCGCTCGAACCGACGCCGCAGTTGTGCTTGAGGGACGCAGAAGGCCTAGCTTGCAGGTGCACGGCCAGTCTCACAGAGCTGGGCGTCCATGTCTGGGACGTGGACTGCTCATCTCGCAATATATCGAGCCTGCCTACAGAATTAGTGATATCGCAGGAGGCACGCAGCCTGGACCTCTCAAGGAATCAACTGTCCTCTCTCACGAACGGTATGTCGAGGCTCAGTCCACCGTCACTGACTGAGATTTTTGCTCTCAATGCGGTGGAACTGAGTTCACAGAATTCTAGGAAGTGTTATAGTGCCACATTCTGAGACATTCATAAACCTGAAATATCTTTATGATGAAGAGTTATTTGACCATACACCCAGCACACAAACTTGAAGCCATCTCTTGTCCGTTTTCCGCAACTGCAGCTACGCTTCATGCGTGAGCATTCGCTCTCATCTGCATCCTGAGAACGCAGCGAGATATGCTGAAAAGGGATCAGTTTTAAATAAACATTGATGAGTTATGTTGTAAGAAAGATGAATGGCTTAATGTGACTCAAGAAGTTGCCAAAAAGCAGGCTCTCGTATTAAACAAACTCCGTGGCCTGTAGTCCGCAAGCGAACTATACCGACCGAGCGACCGCCGCTTGTCGGCGAAGCTACTGCCAACTTTAGCGCATAGAGAATGTCGCTTGTTCAGAGCAACGGATCCCCACGGCCGTTAATCTCGGTTTTCTAGATTGGAGCCGCTATTTCCTTGAAATATCTCCTCAATTATCCTCACGAGGCAGAGTGGACCCCGTTCCAGACCCACTACTTCTCAGAAAATCTGGTAATGCCGGGAATGGAACCAGGAACTCTGACCACTAGACCACAGAGGCGGTCAGGCTCTAGTATTAGCAATACTTATCCTAATGATCCTAGGAGATTGAGGAACATTTCATAATGGGCAGCTTTATAATTTGTACCTTCACCAAATATAATTAGAATGATCAAGTCAAGAAGGACTATATGAGTAGGGCATGTAGCACGAATGGGGAAGAGGAGGAAATCAGATGCAGGATTTTGGTGGGAAAGCCAGAAAGAAAGAGACTACTAGGAATAACTAGACGTAGGTGGGAGACTAATATTAGGATGAATCTTAGGGAGATAGGATGGGATGGTATGGACTGGATTGGTCTGCCTCAAGATGGGAACCAGCGGAAGAACTTATATGCATGGTGATGGATATTGGGGCTCCATACAACGTTGGGAAATTCTTGAGTAGCTGAGCGTCTTGGCTTCTTAAGGACTCAACTCCATGACCTTGGGGTCATGATACCGGAGTGTTAAGAGTAGTAGGCTTTCAACATAGAAAACGCATTGTGCAAAAGCAGTATATTGCTCGCAGACTTTGTCTGTCCCTACGGAGATCTGAAGAGAGGAACATTGCAGCACGCGTTACACTGTGTGAAACCATGATGGCGGTGTCACGTGACGTTAAATTTTATGTCATGAAGACGCATAGTGGAGGCAGGGCGGTGTCAATAGCCTTCCGCTGGGTCTCCCTACCCTTTCTGTCACTCATTCCAATGACGTGGCTATAGTTGGGTTAATATTTTCCTTTGCGATACTACTAAAATTAGTTCATCGCCAACCTCATGTCATCTAGAATGCCCTCCACATTTCAGTTGTTTTATCTGATGTCGATGACAGCAGCACATTGTGCTTGTCCAATCAGAATATGTGTTGAGTCTACCAAAATATCCCTGCTCCAGAATTGGCGCTTATATAACTAAGGTACATATGTAACCATATATGGCCCTGGGGTTGACTCAGCCTCTAACAGAAATGAGTACCAGGAATTAAATTAATAATTTTCCTGGGGAGTAAAGCGCAGCTGACAATATTACCGCCATCTTTGAGCCGATTGTCCAGATAATGTGGGATCCTCAACGTCTCACAACCCTATGGGACTTCACGGCCTGTTACAGAGATAGCTTTACCTTTACTTTACCGTTGCAAAATACAGAGTAGTATATTTGAAACGTCAAGTGGATACTATGGGTAGATCCTCAGGCACTGGAACAACAAACGACACTATCTGTTTCAGTGAATTCCATTGGGTTAATACGAGGGAGAGTCAGTAAATAGGCCACAAATGGAAGTAAATAAGCTGTAATGGACGTAACAGGTTTTTTATATGTATCACTAGGTAGCAACACAGTCCAATTTTATGACAATCTAGGTAGCGCAGTGTATCGCTACTATAGAATAAGATATTTATAAGACTGTGCTACAGAAGGCCGGATGGGCATTGGTTAGGTTTCTTTTTTGTATTTAAAATATTTTTTCTGTAATAAAAAATCTAGGTAGCAGATACGCATGCGCATGTTCAGAAAATGGTTTCGGTAGTCAAAGTGGCAAACGTACTTGAGGAGTGTAATACCGAAGAGCAGCGTTCTGCTGTGCATTCTTGTGAGAAAAAGAACCCAATGCGAAGGATATTCATAAAAAGAACTTTCTGTTTATGATGAGAAGTGTTTGTCGCTTAAAACGATTGACAACTGGGTCGAGAAATACTCTGAAGGACGTTCGAAAGTCGCAGATGATGAAATGGAGGTGCGGAATTGGCTGAGACGACAGCCAAAAGATTTCTACGCTGCGGATTTCGACGCACTGGTAAAGAGATGGGACAAATGTATTAATGTTGGTGGAGAATATGTTGAGAAATAATTTTCTTTTAGTTTCGAATATCACATGTTTTACATTTTACATCTATTGGTGACCTATTTACTCACTCTCCCTCGTACAGTGGTATGAAATATGAAGCTATTTATTAATGCAACAGCGTTCCGTTTTAATACCTGTTAATTGCTTCTCCTACTTTTTAATACAAAGAAAATGTAGAACTACATTTATTGTACTGACAGCCAAATAGCTCAGTCAATATAACGACGGGCTACGGACTAGACGTTCGGGGTTGTATTCCCGGCAGAGGCAATAGATTTTCTCATATATATATGTGTGTGTGTGTATTACGCCGTGGTGGCAGGGGGCGTGGAGGTATCACTCCTTGCCACAACAGCTTATGCTGCAAGGGGTTAACACAATAATCCTAGCTTACCCTCAGCTAGGATTCTCCTGTTTCTGGACTTCCTTCTCTCATAAAGCTGCCACCATCTATTATATCGTATGAAGGTTGGTGNTGGGCCCGAATGTTGGTAACGCCACTGTTACCACTTATTACAGCTTAAGGGGGCGTTGATAACAGAGCTACTAAACGCTGCCTGCGTGGCAAGTGACCCTACTATCCCAGTTCATTTCTGGTCCCTCACCCTTTTCTGTCGTTGTCTTCGGTTGCTGCTGCGGCCTGTGTCAGTTCTGCCCTCGCTTTGGTCAGGATTGCTCGGGATCGGGAGTGGAAAGGTGATTATGGAGGTTTGAATCACAATCCCGGTACATCCTACTCTAACTACCCTGTCTATTTACACTCTTATTTACAATATTTACAATATTAACAAGACCGACCTACAGTCGGGTCAGCATAGTCTTTACTTCACGCTACGCTTCCTCATGTTCTCCCCTTCGGGGATGTAGGCCTTGAGCCCCTCTCTCTCTCTCTCTCTCTCTCTCTGTTTCGACTAATGAGGATATGCAATTATTCCTCGTTTAACATGAACCTGTTTCCTGTCTCTATTCCCTACTACTCATTACATACTACTACACTATCCTATCGTAAAGTTTCTCCCTTAAAATAATCTGCCCGTAGAATTATACATATTGAAAGCCCACATACTATATTTATCACAAAAATCATTAGTCGTAACTATAACGCAAATGTGCGTAGTCTACACTACCGGTAATCTTAGCACATACACCATAACGACAGCCATATTTCCGGACTATCTTCCTAGGCAATTACTTGATACATAATTATTCTCCCCTAAGGGCTCGCCGGGCACACTGAAGTTTGCTTTCAACATTTTCCACAACACTTTTATCAGCCATAATATTTAACAACATGGCTTATATGAGTAAACGTGACTTACTTGGAATAAGAGACGCGGGCCAACTTCCACCACTCGTAAGACCCATATTGAATAGAGCCTCCGGCTGACAATTGGTTATTACGTTTTAGCTCCCCCTTGTCTCCCGAATTCAGTACTCTTTATATCTTTAACTTGCTGAATCTGCGGTTGACGAAAGAGGGAGGTTAACTCCTCCTTTCGTCCTCAATCTCCGGTGGAGGGTTTCCATTGGCTACCTTTTGGCTGTGGGTGGGCCTGTGGTCCTCTTTGCTGCTTATTTAATAATATTATCTTTACCCCAGTGTCCCTGCAACGCTACTTGCAGAAGTGCTATTGCGCATTCTGCTAACTCAGGCATTCTTAACCTAGATTGCCTGTCCAGGTGTTGACATACTAATTTAATTTTTGTAAAACATTTGTCGCAAGTCTTGGAACATTTAAGCAATGCCTTTTTGACTTCTAGTCTCAAATTACGCCGCAACAGTGTGTGTGTGTGAATTTTAGGTTCCTTCAAAAAAATCATATTTTAAATAAATGTACTGAAACTCACAAATTCCGTTATGAAATTCGTTAGTTGGAGTAAATATATTTGTAACCTCTTTGAAGCCGTTGGTTGGAATCTCAAAACAGGAGCTGGATGCGTTGCCGCTAGCCTACCTTGCTCAGTACAGCTTTGTTTGAACTACATACAATGCAACAAATACCACGAGGAAAGACCCAAGGCAATTTAACACCTATTATCTTATCTCTGTTTTATTTTTTCCTGTCGCCAGTGCTCCTTGCATTAGTTCAGTAACATTCTTAAAGCCTTATCTGGAAATCTTCACAATTTCTTTAACACTGAGGTGAAATTACGATGGGAACTATTTCAAAGCCGTTTATCAGCTCTTTATGCTGTGCTGTCTCAGCTTTTCAGAAATTGATAACATGTTTATTGTTTGTGTATATTTAGTCATGACGTCTGAAAAGAAGTTGCCAGTTGGCGTGTAAGTCAAAAATAGATTCATCCTTCAACAGTTAAATAGACTCCCTTGTTTATTGTCTCCTTAATAATTTAAAAAGTGTTTTCGACTCTATTTAACTTTGTATGTGCAGCGGCCTATCGGACGTAGTCTTATTTTCAAGCATCTTAAAAAAATAATAATATTGTATTCTCTCGAATGTGAGCTAACAGCATATGTCTTGTAAATGTTTTGGTGAGATTCGATGTTTTCAGGTGTTTTCTTGCCATTATAATACAGGGTGATTCATATAGAACCGGTCCGACGAAATGAGCTGTAATATAAAATATACCATACAGATATTAAAGTAATTTACACATATCTGATCTTGGATTGTGTGCCGTGATCAAAGCAGGTGTTGAAAGTATCCGCCGTTTTCAAGTAGGCATTAGAAACACTCGCTGTTCAACAGTGTACTCCATGACTGTCGCCTGCGCACTGCAGACACGTTTCGGGATTGTCCTTGACCTTGCAGCATAAGGGCTGCCACTTGCCGGATCATGCGCACACCATTCGACTCAGCACGGCCCACGGATTATTATGTCGTAATTGTGAGCGGTTATATGCATCACCTGTGGAATTATTAGCAAATTCATCGGGCTGGTTCTATACGATTCACCCTATACTTATATGCATGGATCTTTGATACGAGTGCGTAAACAATTTTTCTCTCTTGTTTGTTTCAGAGCAATTTTCTCATTGGGGCAATCTAGAAGAACTGAGCTTATCGCGAAATAAATTTACATCTCTCAACGAAGGTGCTTTTTGGGGTCTCGCAAACCTTCGGACTTTAGATCTTAGTTACAATATGTTAACAATTCTACCAGATAAAATTTTCAATGGCCTTTCGAGTCTGTCCAATCTTAATCTTGGAATGAATTGGTTGCAAGAATTGCATCCCCAGTTGTTCAGTTCAACACCACATCTGGATTCTCTGATCTTGAGTTATAACACTGCTTTGGGCAAGAACCTCATGAAGTCAGCAGAGTGTCTGGCCATCCTTCTTGAGAGAAACCTTAGTTCTCTCTCCTTAAATAACATGAGTATTGAAAAAATTCCGGATGGCCTCTTTAGTGGGGCTAGTCAGCTTCGCTATCTCTCCCTTGCCGATAATCCCCTGAAAATTGTTGATATACTTCCAGCATCACTGGAGAGTTTAAATCTTTCAGGTATAAACGTTGAAGTTCTTCTGCCTGGTGACTTTATATCCTATCCTAAACTCAGAAAGTTGCAACTGGATCGCTTGATCCATCTGAGAACCGTTCAAGAAAACGCATTTGAAGGCCTTACATCTTTGGAAGTTTTGACGATGGAAAACTGTATTCAGCTGCATGAATTTGATGAATTTTCTTTCGGCAGTCCAAATTCTGCACCCGTTCCATTGAAACGGCTTTCACTTGCTCGCAGTGGGCTTCATACCCTTAGCAGCAAAACGTTTTTGCCATTGGCGCCAACGCTGGAACACCTGGCTCTACAAGGAAACCCTTGGCGATGTGACTGCAAATTGGTTTGGATGCGACAAACTAATTTCTCTCTGGAGAGTTCAGAGTACTTGAGGTAAGTAAGCAGTGCATCACATGTCTGCAAGCGGTACAATGTAACTGTATACACGATCGGTTTGAGAATGTGCATGGAATTATTCTTTATCGCAAATACTGTTCTGTGTGATGTACATGCAGAATTATGCTATGTTGCAAATACTGTTCTGTGTGGTGTAGATGCAGAATTATGCTATGTTGCAAATACTGTTCTGTGTGGTGTAAATGCAGAATTATGCTATGTTGCAAATACTGTTCTGTGTGATGTACATGCAGAATTATGCTATGTTGCAAATACTGTTTTGTGTGGTGTAAATGCAGAATTATGCTATGCCGCAAATACTGTTCTGTATGGTGTAAATGCAGAATTATTCTATGCCGCAAATACTGTTCTGTGTGGTGTAGATGTAGACCATTACTTTGGCTAACTTTCAAGTGTCGAGTGCAAAAATTAAATGATTCTGAGATAATAAAATTGAAAAAGTTATAATGTTCTTATTAGGAAGTGCTGAGGGTATTTTAAACAAAAATAGGTACGCGGAATAGCTACGCGAAAATGACTATTCGAGGCGTCTAAGGCCTAAGTACAGAGTCACGTTGTTTCTGTTGTCATCGCCTTATAAAGAAATGTTCTAATTCGCCTTCTATACTGCACAGTGTTTGTCGTCATATCTTTCACTGCTTCCTTTTATACTGTAGGTGCATATTCTTACGTTTACATTTGCTTCATTCGTAATAGAAAACATACATCAAACGTGGCCAAACTGTGGCTCAAGAGCGTCGTGGGGCTCTTTTGGTCAGTTAATGCGGCTGTCTGAAATAAACATTAGTCAATTCCCTTTTTAGCCTTCTTACTTCATTTTGGAAACTGAAAGGAGGCTTATGAGATCACCTTGCTGTCTGTCTTCCCTAAATTTGTTGGGAGGCTTATGAGATCACCTTGCTGTCTATCTTCCCTCATTTCTGTTTGGAGGCTTATGAGGTCACCTTGCTCTCTGCTTGTCTGTTTTCCCCCTACTGTTGCTAGGCAACGGCTTATTGCCAGTTATTGTTATGTAATTTAATTACTTCTCTGTGTGTTTATGACCCCCTCAATTTTTTTTTTCGTTTTGTATGCAGTCCGTGTCGTATCAAAGGAAAGTAGGCGATTGGTTTTTACCAGAACTTCTTGTTTACAAATATATTAAACATAAGAGACTTGCTGTGTGGAAAGCATGTACATAAACACCTACTCCATCCTATCCATGTTGGTTTGCAGTTCTCCATCATCTGAATTTTTTCACGCAACTAACTTAATGGAGTTGAACTCTTCTTAAGAAGCCGCCAGTTGTGCAATATTTTATGGCATCCGAAGGTTTATTACCGTGTTCACAAGAGCCCTCCACTGGTCCTTATCCTGACCCAGATCAATCCAATCCATACCATCCCATCCTATATCTCTCAGATTCATTTTAATATTACGCACCCACCTATGTCTTAGTCTTCCTAGTGGTCTCTTTCCTTCTGGCTTTCCCACCAATATCCTATACGTATTCTTTTTCTACCCCATTCGTACTTCATGCCATGCCCACCTCATCTTCCTTGACTTGATCATTCTAATTATACTTGGAGAAGAGTACAAGTTATGAAGCTCCTCATTATGCAATTTTCTCCACCCTCCTGTCACTTCATCTCTCATATGCGCTTCCGGTTTTCAGTAAGTTTGGCCACTTATTTTATATACCACACAGCTTGTGATCTCTTCCGTTAATACTGTATATGATGCTGACTGATACAGTAACACAGTTTTATATTTATTCTGCATCCTTCCTTTTCTTCCTCTTCGCTCCCACTTCAGAGCATAGGACTGATTTCTCAGTTTCATGATCATTTTTACAGACGTTAGGACTCCTTGGACGGGTGATCAGCTCGTCGCAAGGCCTCTACCTAAACACCGGACAACACAAATACGGAATAAACAACATACACACACCAAACATACATGCCTTATGTGGAATTCGAACCCACGATCCCGGCTTCCGAGCGAGCGAAGACAGTGCATGCCTTAGACCGCTCGGCTACCATTGTGCATCCTTATTATCACCAAAATGTCACCGTCTCCCGTTCTACAAAAGTTTAACAGTTCCTATCTCTCCTTTTTTTTCTTCAGGTGTTTCTCTCCAGAGAAACATCACAATGAACTTCTACTTTCTGTGGACTTGAAAGACTTCACTTGCACCCACGAATCTGCAAGACAGAAAACGGACTCCGAGGTCAGTACCGTACTGAGCGTCTCTCTCCTATTGGCATGTGTCCTGGTGGCTGGCATCATCCTGATTGGTCTCTGGCGCCGTGGTCTCATACACTGCGTCCCACGGAAAGTGGTTGGGAGATACTTCCAAGTAACTGTGTACCCAAATTCTTCAGAAATGGAATGGGACGACAAGGATCTGGACCACATCTGGACCATGCCGTCTGCTGACAGACAGATTGTTCGGGGAGCGGCCTGAAGAAGGCCGTGCCATCTATCGCTGTATGTTTACGTCTATATTGAAGTAAATTGTATCGTTTTAAATAAGCTATATCTTATCGTGTTTCTCACCCTTACAGTGGTGCTTACTATAAACATGCCGACCATGGTAGCCGAGCGGTCTAAGGCATGAAGTGTCTCAGCTCGCTCGGACGCTGGGATCGTGGGTTCGAATCCCACTCAGGGCATGGATGTTTGTGTGCGTTTTTCTGTGTTTGTGTTGTTATGTGTGTAGGTAGCGGCCTTGGGACGAGCTGATCACTCGTCCAAGAAATCCTACCGTTTGTGTAAAAAGATTACGAAACTGAAATAGAGGCCAGGGCCCAACAAAGGGCTGTAGTGACATTGATGAATGAATGAATTTACTATAAAAATATTGTTAATAACATACTGTCAGTGTAACTGCAGTCATACAGACCTGTAGATAATGAAAGTCACTAGTCACCATTAAAATATGTCCTGTGTTTAACTAACTGAGCAGTACACCATTAAGGCGAATGGAGAAATTGATGTATATATCCATGTATACTCTGCCTTGGCATTATTTGGAAGTGAGTGGTTAGCTTCACGTCCCCGCCGCTTTATCCCCGTGACTTAAATTTAGATATAATACTGGTTCCTTTGAACTTCTTCGTTTCAAGTTAAAAGTGGCATTTCCAATCGGGAGAGATATAAGATTTAAGTAACTCGATCTGAATAGCGATGGACAACCGGGGTTTGATTCCAGGCAGGACAAAAAATTTTCTCTTTTCCATAGCGTGCAGACCGGTTCTGGGGCCCACCCAGCCGCCTATGTAATGGGTACCAGGGGCGAGTTCAGCTGTATCAAAACGGCAGGGCCTGCAGTTAACCACGCATCTATATCTAGAGCCGAGGTCAAGAGGGTTGGAGGTATACCTCTACCCTTCCGTATCTTCATGGCATAATGCTTCACTAATGAAGCACAGGGACAGATTTACCCTTATCTTACCTGCTGCAAGAAAGGGAACCGTATTATAAAGCTTTCATCAATAAGGTGTTATCTGAGTGAAATTTTCAATCTTGTTTAGAAATTTATGTTTGTTTTATAATAACAATTATGGCTGTACGTATGGAAGGGACTAGAAACAGCACAAACGAATGGATGAAAGATATGAGCGAATGCTAATCATTTAGGACCAGTAATATAAGTATATGTATTTCTGTCGTAAATATTTATAGTAATTTATGCGTGTATATTGGCTTGTGCAAGTAATGTCAGAAGAATTTTGTTCGCGCGGACGAATATATTCTTTTTCATATTCCATTATCATGTTTTCACTATTAGAAACTGAAAATGATAACTGAAACAATGTCACGTGACAGAACCCATTGCGGTGTTTGTCTTGATAGTTTGTAGATCATGTTCAATGCTGAAATCGCTACCAAGATCAATAAGGAAAAATGTCATTTTATGCGTACTATTATAACATCCATCAAGAATTCAATGGGAAATCTCATTTTTGTAATACAAACTTTCGTACTACTAACTTCCCATGCTCTGTCCCGTACTCCTTTCCTCTCCTAAGTGTTACAGAATGATATGTCTAGGTCAATATTTAACTCCATCTCCCGCCAATAACACGCCTGTATACATCTAACATTATAAAAGCTTCGAATAAAATTAATCGATTTTTATAATATCAATAAATGCCTGTATACTAACAGCAACTACGAGGGGAGTCAATAAATAGGTCAAAATTAGATATAAGACGTAAAACATGCGATATTCGAATTTGAAAAAAAAACATTAATTTCTCGATAAATCCTCCACCAACATTAATACACTTGACACATCGCTTTACAAATGCGTTGAAATCCGTAGCATAGAAATCTTTTGACTGTTGCCTCAGCCATTTCTGTACCTCCATTCCAAACTTTGCACGCAGCTGTGATCCACTTTACGCGGAAAACACTTCTCAACTTAAACAGGAAACCTTTCTTTATTACGATCCTTTGCATTGAGTATTTTGGCCCACAAAAAAGGACAACAGAACGCTGCTATTCGGTAGTATACTCCTCGAACACTATTAAAACCAGCCACTGAACCTGCGCATGCCTATCTTCTACCTAGATCATCATTACGCTGGACTGTGCTGCTGCCTAGTGATACGTATAGAAACCCTGTTACGTCGGTTACATCTGTTTTACTTCCATTTGTGACCTACTTTCTGACTCCCTCCATTAGGGGAGCTCCATTGAACGCGTTAGCCAACTTTCATCCTCCAGCCAACTGCAATGTTCTCTCCATTAAGGGCGCATTGCACACACATGTAGCTAGGCATATGACAGTTGTGCATGATCGAAGCACTTACTTGGTAACGGCATTGTCCAGGGATGTATTTTCCAGTTCTTCTATTATACTCGAAACATTTTGCTAGTCTGTAAAGGGAGCAGGTATGACTATTTTTAGAAGTAAAAGGTTTGAGAAAATTTGGAACACGTGTATTTTGATATGTACCAAGAATTATGAAGTTTTCAAGCAGGAAACGCCAGGACCAATGCAGGAAATATTTCTTACGAAAGCGTACTAATTGAGTTACTTAACAGCATTGATTATTTGTGTAAATTGGCTTGTCATTAGGCATAAGAAATTAGGGGTTGGTATTTGTCTAAGTTTGTCTACAGCTAACCCCTTGCTTTAAGTGACGATGTAAGTGAAATCACTTATATTGAAACTTCTAGTATTTCACTCACTCACTCATGGAGCTGAACCCTTCTGGAGGAGCCGCCAATTATGCAGCTACTCAAGAACTTCCCAGCATTTAGGGAACCCGAAGTTTCGTTGCCGTCTTCACAAGAGCCACTGGTCCCTATCCTTAGCCAGATGAGTCCAAACCATACCATCTCAGTCTACCTCTCTAAGATCCATTTAATATTGCCCACCCACCTACGTCTTGATCTTCCCAGTGGTCTCCTTCCTTATGGCTTTCACACCAATATCCTATATGGATTCCTCCTCTCTCCCATTCGTGCTACATGCCCTGCCAAAACTCCAAATCATTTTCAGTTAAAATAAAAATCAGCTGAATATAATTCTTCTCTTGAGAAATTATATTGCATATGACAAAGTAAATTGCTTTTTGGTGCACTAATGAGTGCGGATTTCCTCTTCAGGATTTATCTGTATTGGGAACAGATACAAAACTTGTTTCAAGATGTCCCTCGTTTGCAAAGACAGAATCATTGATATCAGATTTCAATACATCAGTTGTAATGTGTGGAAGTCCTGGAAAATATATTAGTAAACTTCTACAAACTATCGAATAAATAGGCGATGGTTAAATTACCATGTGACTGGAGGAAACACTGACCTGGTTTCCTTTTAGCAGGTGTTGATGAACTCAGAATTTCTAGCTGAACTGACAGAATGTTATCTTCGTCGAAGTTGAGAAAAGATATCTGGAAACAAAAGAAACCAGTCAATGTTACTGAACAACCAAAAAAAAAAATCTCCCTGGCCTGTAATCCGCAAGCGAACTATACGGACCGAGCGACCACCGCTTGTCGGCGAAGTTAGTGCCAACTTTTGCGGATAGAGGGTGTCGCGTGTTCAGCGCAACGGATCCACACGGCCGTTAATCTCAGTTTTCTATACAGGAGCCGCTATTTCCTTGAAGTAGCTACTCAATTGTCATCACGAGGTTGAGTGGTCCCCGTTCTAGACCCACTACTTCTCAGAAAATCTGGTAATGCTGGGGACCAAACCCGGAATCTCGGGATCTGTAGCCAGGAACTCTGACCACTGACCACATCTAACCTTCGAAACTCAGAGCAGCGATATGTTTTGAAATTATTTATTTAGTGATTCTATGTGGACAGCAGCATTAAGTTTAGAAATTTCAGATTTACTGTGGAAGTAGAGCTGAAAATTGAGCATTTGTGGCTAATTGTGGGTTCCTATAATAACATGCCTTATGGAAAGGACTGACAAAAATCATGAATATCCTCAGTAGAATAGTCTCTCGGAATACGTGTAGAATCAAACGAAAGGAGAGTGCTGTTTCAAAATTTTGATCCAATGACATATGTCTATTAAAGTTTTAAAAACAAGCGTCTAATCTACTTACAGCGAAAAGAATTCTGCCACATTTATTTATGTGTAATTTTTAGATAACACTTTCAGGATAAAAAAAAAATGGCCTTTACAAGCAACTTGGCACTTACTTATTAATCCAGCGCATAAAATTTGTGATTAAGCTTGTTTCCTAATATGCTATAAATATTGTGGATATGCGTGTGTTGACACGCAAATATGCTGTTACATTGCCTCTCGTGATTCAAACTTCCCGCCGTAAACATGACCTGACTGACGCCACTCCTGTGCTGTCACATTACTCAATCGAGGCCGGTCAAAGATTGTTCAGCATACTGACGCTAGAGGCACACCTAAACGAGTGCGGGAACATGCGACATCTTCCGAGCATAATACCAATCGATTCGAAGTTTTCCAAATACCCCGGTTCTGTGAGAAAACCGATTTCTTTTTTTTTTTGCAAGTGAAAGATTTACAAATTGTACCATAAACAGGTCATGCACAGCGTGTTTTATAATCTCAAAGACTAATACATTCAGTACTCATTCAAAACGCAACGAACCTTGAAAATGGGATCCAACTAAAAAAAATAGACGTTAAATCTGTTACTACGAAGCTTGAAGATGGCCGCTAGCCTGCGTCTTGTCCCGAGGTTAAGAATATGTAGAACGGGGCAGCTTGTATTCAGGAAGTACCGCTTTCGTATCTTGACCGAGGTACCGTCTATCGTAGGACTCATCGTGCTGTTCCAGTACATTTAGGTGAATTTACGGGACAGAACATCCAATTGCATCACTGTGTTTACAAGAGACCATAACCTCACCCACATTAATCCAATCCATACCATCCCATCCTATTTCTCTAAGACGGATTTAATATTATCCTCCCATCTAAGTCTACGTCTTCCTGTGGTCTCTTTCCTTCTAGCTTACCCACCAAAAGAACTACATAATTCTCTTCTTTCTTATGCATGCTATATGCCATTCCCATCTCATACTCCTTGGCTATTTGGCAAAGAGTACAAGTTACGAAGCTCCTCTTTACGCAGATTTCTCCAAACTTCTAACACTTCATCCCTTTTAGGTTCAAATATTCTCCTCAGCACCCTGTTCTCAAACACCGTCAATAGGCCTACGCGTTCTTCCCTTAATAAGGGAGACCAAGTTTCACACCCTTACAAAACTACAGGTAAAAATAAATTTTTGTATATTTTAATTTTTTTTTTTTTTGGTAGAAGAGGTGAAGGAAAGACGTTAGAACTACAAAACCTTGTTGACTTAAACACGGAGTTACGGTAGCGTGGTGCCGTGGTGCGTATAATGCTCTCCTGCTTTCAAATTAGGAACCACAGAGGAGAGGGTTGCTTACCCCTGTGCTTGCGGGCGGTTTGCGGAGACCTGGTCTCCAGTTACTCGCGAGTAATGAGTAGGGAGGGTAGCGGCGCCCTGTAATCGGCGACAGTCATTAGTGCTCGTTACCAGCACCTGGGGTCACATTACAGACAAATCGGGCCATATGACCTCTGCATGGTCATGATCAAGTGGCCTCTCGTAGTCACGTGGGAGGGAACAGGAGTCGAAAGCTCAGGTTTTGCGTGCGCCTTGCTGGTCTTCGTGTTCACTCACAGCACATGCAAACAAGGTATGAGCTTCTCAAGGCGATGACTATCAACACTACAGTCCTCAGGGTTGCAAAACTGTAATTCGGAAACGGCCCGATGTTTCGGAGGAACATATCACCTCCATCTTCCGGTATAAAAGCAAAGCAAGCAAGAAAGCAGCAAAATTAGGCGGCAATTGACGACTCGAGGAGAATATAGGGAAGTACGCTGTAGTGTGGAGCGTAATAGCTCGAGGGGAATATAGGGAAGTGCGCTGTAGTATGGAGCGTACTAGCTTGAGGGGAATATAGGGAAGTACGCTGTAGTGTGGAGCGTAATAGCTCGAGGAGAATAGAGGGAAGTACGCTGTATTGTTGAGCGTAATAGCTCGAAGGGAATATAGGGAAGTACGCTGTAGTGTGGAGCGTAATAGCTGGAGGGGAATATAGGGAAGTGCGCTGTAGTGTGGAGCGTAATAGCTCGAGGAGAATAGAGGGAAGTACGCTGTAGTGTGGAGCGTAATAGCTCGAGTGGAATATAGGGAAATATGTTGTAATGGGGAGGGTAACAGCTGGAGGGAAGCATTGGGAAGGGTCGATGGCAATTAATCCATAGGACTTCTTCCCATAGCCTCAGTATAGTAAATAAATGCCACTTCGTGTTACACATTCATGCCCATTTATATTTACCCTTCTGACTCTTATTTCTTGGCGAAATATTTTTGAGGATAAGAGTCTCGGGGGATTTCCCTGGCTCTTCAGGGATCAGCCTTGCAGGGATCCCCTTATCCCGAGTACACAACTACAGAGATTCCTAAATGGGGGCTGGCTACTATGGCCAGCTTTAAATACTTAGTTCGAACCCCACAGAAAACACCGATATGCATGACTGTCATTCCCAGTACTGCAGTAAGCACTAGGAGACGGAACAATGGGAGTCGCTGTCTGTTTGTAACAAATCAGTTGCAGTAACAGAAAATTCAGACTCAGATTGCCGCCTGCTTCTGATGGTTTCTCAATTGTTTTGATCTTCTACTCTGAAGATGGAGGAACACGTTCGGCCTAAACGTTGGGCCATCTCCGAACTTCAAGACGTTATAACCAAGAAGATTGTACTCTTCAGGTCTTGCCAAATTTGTACTCATTTAATTATTTAATTAGCCGTGAGAATATGCGAGTTTTGAGAAGAGACTTCTCATAGTCGAAGAGTCTTCAGTTCGCACGGTCTACATGAGAGACCACGGCAAGCACACGAGTTCTGCGCAACCCACAATATGGAAGTAGTCGAAGGATCATAAGGTCATGGCCTTCTGAGATGTGACACTGCATATTGCGGTACACAGGTAGGTCTTACTGCCTTTATGATCATGGTAGAAAAAGTTCCACACCTTACCAATGTTTCGGAGGAGAATTCTGCCTCTACAATCAGGATAGAAGAATTTCCATCTCTACCAAAGTTTCGTAGAGACCTGCAACGTCGATCTTGATCTACTGACGTTTCGGAGGGTAATGATGCCCCTATACTGGGAGCAGAAGCATTTCCAACTCCCAGGAATTTGCGGGGGAAAAAGCTGACTCCATATTCTTCTGCCATGAAGATGGAGCCACCAAGTTCCTCCCAAGCGTTAGTACCTATCTACCAGACTGCAGGGCGTCACGTTCCAGAAACTAACAATCTTATTACTGACCGCAGTGGGAACCTAAATTTTCGTATTTCAACAAAATCCGTGACTTTAGTCCGCAAGCGAACTATACCGACCGAACGACCGCCGCTTGTAGGTGAAGTTAGTGCCGCCTTTATCGGATAGAGGACGTCGCGTGGTCAGAGCAACGAATCCCCACGGCCGTTAATTTCAGTTTTCTAGACCGGAGCCGCTATTTCCTTGAAATAACTCCTCAATTATCCTCACGAGGCTGAGTGGACCACGTTCCAGACCCAGTACTTCTCAGAAAATCTGGTAGCGCCGGGAATCGAACCCGGATCTCTGGATCTGTAGCCAGGAACTCTGACCACTAGACCACAGAGGCGGTCTTATTTCAACAATGTTTTGAAACCCTTGATCATCGAAACGACGTGCAGGTCAGGCATACTGACAGGGCCGCGTTCACAGTTATGGGGTTCCCAGGACAATCAAAACGTGGAGGCACCTATATGTAACAACAAATTTAGATAAAAGTGTTCTTTCTTTA
>NW_019729223.1:143535-180746 GCF_002891405.2 Cryptotermes secundus
ATAAAATTCCTAATATAATAGGTTTTAATTATTTTTAAACTTTAAAATTTAGGCACCAACAGCGAATCACTAGAATAAAGCGTATATTGTCATAGTACATTCTCCAAAATGTGTATTCGCTATAACAGATATAATAATAATAAGAATAATAATGATCATCATCATCGTCATCATAAGAACAACAAGAGACTGTAAATTATGGATCCATATTAAGATAACTCAATTCAAGGACTTAGTATGTTTTTCTCTTGTAACTCGCCTGATGATGACATAGAAAATGCCGAAATATTTAGCGTACAACTTCGCATAATAAATAAGCAATTGCTAGTGGGGTGGGACTAAGTCCCTTGCACTGCGGCCACTTCTGGCCTATTGTACCAGCCCCACATAATATGTGAGGGTGATTGTGGAGCAATTGCTGGAATGGAGATTGCCAGGGGAAACCGAAGTACTCGGAGAAAACCAGCGCCAGCGTCACTTTGTCCACCACAAATCCCACTTGACCAGACCCGGGATCGGGAAGCCAGTGACTAACCGCTTTCGCTATGGCGCGGCCTATAAATAAGCAATAGTGACACCGTAGTACCTACTTTATCTTCAGTTTGAAGATACCTTTATATCTTGCTGACGGCCAAATTTACACGACTATATGACATGTCTCATTGTGTCCACAGACGACCTGGCTCCAATGAGGGTTGCAAGAATGAGATGTTTGTATTCTTAAGTAGGAGTTTCGCTAGCTTCCGTTATTCGCATTCCAAGTAGAATAATTTTCGATACAGTTTTGCCCAATGGATATCGTCCAATGTATCGCATCACTCGAGGCTGGGGCTAGGCTAATTATACAGGTCAAGTCAGGGACAGGTTACGAGATTCCTGGAATTCCTAACACAGAGCCAAACTGTCAACATGTAATGTCTTGGGCCACAATTCTGTCGTCATATTTATAATTTCACACAGTTCACGTAACGAGGTGCTGGGGACGTGGACACAGAAGCGAAGTAAATTCAATTTTGAACAAATCTATTAAATCATCAGCAATATCAGTGGTTTAATCAGTTTTATTATCTCATCCAATCATTAAATATTTCGGTCGCATAAAGAGTCACCAAGTGTTTTGTAAATAAATAAATAAATAAATAAGCATATAAACAAACAAAAAGTAAAGCTGTTCCTGTGCTTAACTAATCAAGCACTACCACATCAAGGAGTATTGGGGTGTGGATGTATAGATCCACATTTTTTGTTCCTCGACACTAGTTTGAGGTGAGTGGTCAGCTTCACTCCCCGGCCGCTTTATCCCCGGGGAAAATCTCCAAGTACCCATTGGATAGGAGGTTGGTTGAGCCCCAGAATACATTATTATTAAATTTCAGATTTGAATGTATCCATTCTGCAATTATAAAATGTAGCAATAAATACTTTTCTTAAATAATAATATATCGTAAATATATAAACTATAGTCGTTTTATTAATTGTTAAAAAATATTAAATTATTATGGAAACAGTGTAATGTGGGGCGTGTTAATTGTATCCTAGGAAAGGTGTAAAAGATATGCATGCAATGAACTTATAAGAGTAATGCGGCAACTACTGATAGTTCCATATTCTATATTATTGGAGGGTCTGTACACCTCTGGAATTATTAGTGTACGAGTATATGAGGGTATATAAGATGTACGTGTAGTATACTATATTTACTACGGATCCAAGTACGTAGCTGTTTCTATCTTCTCTGGTGGCAGCAAAGATTCATGTATGTATGACGGAGTGTAAGTTGTGTCGTAGTTGTTATTAGGCGTGGAGGTTGGACGTGGGTGCTGCATGCTAAATAGTGGAATGTTGTAGCTGGATACAATAATTTCGTTACTGCCTGCTGTGACGTGTCCGGGATGTATCTCATTGGAGTGTTAGGATGTACGCATATTAAATTTTGGTAAGAAAACGTGAAGGAAGAAGACCACTTGAAAGACCAGGTGAAGATGGAAGGATGATATTAAATTGAAATAGGATGAGACATTGTGGACTAAATAGAGGCCAATGGCGGGTTCATGTCAAAACGAGAATTAGAATTCGCTTCCATAAAAGGTACCGGATTTTTGACAAGCATATTTTCTTGTTATCTCTCTCCAAATTAGCCTGGTCTCAGTTAGCTATACAGCTGCAATGAATCTGACAAGGATTGTCCAGTGATTGAGGTTAACACTTACTAAGGAACCCAACGGAGTAGGTGTCTTCCCCCCCCCTCCCCTTCAAATGAGGACGGAAACAGATTCAGTTTCCTGAACTGTGTGTTTTCTAGTTTGTAGAATATGGGACGATGGACAAAGTCCAAAAACCTAGTAATTCTAAGCCGAACTCTGTTTGCCGCTGGTTTCTTGCTCGGCTTTTTTGTACCCTGAAGATGGAGGCGATATGTTCCTCCGAAACTCCGGTTGGCTTTCAATGGGATACACTGCGTTATATCCCACAGCTGTGAGAATCTCAAATTCTACAAGAGAAACATCTCTTGCGCCTGTCGCGAATGGACTCTGCCGTCCAGTCTATACGGAGGCAGGCTACATATGCATCTTTAATGTGTCATACTGCACATGGAGAGAGAAGTACGGTCAGTATATACTAAACAGACAGAGAGACGCGGGCCGTGTAATATCCTTATCACACGGCAGAGTGCACTGCTATGTCAATTAATCAACGTTTCCAGTATATATTACATTAATTACAGCATTAGCATAAGACCAATTAGCATTGGTAATTGAAATCACCCATCAGTGCTCCTGTACAGTCCGGCAGTGTCTGTGTTTAGAGTATAGACTTCCTATAAAATAGAGTCACTATCCGTCAGAGAAACGGGTGCCTAACACTGAGGTGCGTAATATTGTTTGGAAGCAGAATTGGAACTAAAGTTGAGTCAGAGACAGAATGAACACATTCTTTTCCCGCGCGTCAATCTAAACAGTTACCTCATTCTTCCTGACTTCTTACTATTCCCGTCAATTGTATTCCGACCTAGTCTGTTATAAATTTTCGCTTAGAGATCACGAGATATTTTTAATTGAAAATAAATTAATTATAATACCTACTACAATTTTATTAGTTCTGTTATTAAGTTAATTAAAATAACGATTACAATAATGAATAATAATTAAGTAATCGGCTCTCTGTTTCTAAAACAACACGAAGGATCTCAGCTGTTGACTAAAGGAAGGGGTGAGGAGCAGGTGGCCAACTTGAATAAACCATCCGTGATCATTCTTTCTCTGACCCGAGTGTAGATTTCTGGAGCGGGGCAGCTGCCGCAAGCGTGGATCTAAATGCGAATCTGTAATATTCCTCGAATTTAATGAAAATTTCACTGAAATTTTTCAGTATGGAGCGGAGTGTGGCATGCGAACGAAGTAATTATCATTACGACAGTAGCTATCCGGGTTGTTTCTTCGGACCACAAGTTTGTAAAGAGGGACAAAGAACCTTTTAAGACTCTCCTGCCTCAAAAATGAATAGCCTCTTCTCTATTTAGAAGCAACATCGGTACCAGGAGGACTGCTAATCATCCCCCGGATTTATATGGATCTGCAAGGAGTTGATGTTGTCTTCTCCACGTTTTTAATCTGAATATAACAGAAGATTAAACGCAGGAAGGCATCTGATCTAAGTACTCTTCTGTCAATATGGCTGTCAGATATAAAACCAAGGGGTTTTACTGAGAGGGGAGAAACTAAAATAAGGAGGGACGGCTTGCGTTAAAAGCTGTGCACGATTTTCTTGCTTGTCAGCCCATGACGGACAAGTCTCGGCGGGGAGTGAAATGGGGATGCTCGTGTTTCAAGTGGTCATGGCCCCCGCAGAGACGGGACCCTCGCCACATGTTACTAGATCCACTCACCAGGGCCCAGGTCAGTGTAATGGCGTGTGGGACCCTTGAGGCTCACAACAGCAACAATATTCTTATAGAGTCAGTACCCCCGTGACTAGTCATATCGCATTTTGATGCTCTTTGGATTGAGTTCCGAGCTGGTTATTACGACAACTGTCCGAAATCCTTTAGCCTTCCCCAGCCAAAGTTCCAAAACAAAAATAAAATTTCAACCCTGCATCTTGATGCATTCTTATGCTCGAAACTAAATGAAAATGACTGGTCAGCTTTAAGCTCTTGCCTATTTATCCTGGGGGGGATAACTGAAGCTGTTCTTAACACAGGAGTTGCAGTGGATCCCAGACTTAGGGCACAAGAAACGCGACTCTATCTTAGCCTCACTATGCTGACTGATTGTAACCTGGGTTTAAGATAAATTTGGCATTATGTATTAGAAACTAAGCGCCAACTCGTGAAGACTTATCGAGGAGCGCAAGTAGAGCCCCACCATTCTTAACCTTATCTCTAGGCGGAGGTGAGCCACAGCTTCACACCCCTACCACTTTTCCCCTAGCAATACATCCCCCGAAACACATTTCGTAGGAAGCTGTGGCCTGTATTTAGTTATCATTCTAGTGGTCAGAGTTCCTGGCTACATATCCAGAGGTCCCGAGTTCGATTCCCGGCGATACCAGATTTTCTGAGAAGTAGTGAGTCTGGAACGGGGTCCATTCAGCCTCGTAAGAATAACTGAGAAGCTAGTTGAATGGAAAAGTAGCGGCTTCGGTCTAGAAAACCGAAATTAATTGCCGTGGGTATTCGTTGCGCTGCCCACGCGACACCCTCTGTCCACTAAAGTTGGCACTAACTTCGCCGACATGCGGCGGTCGCTCGGTCGGTGTAGTTCGCTTGCGGACTAAAGACACGGAGTTTGTTTTTGTTCGTCGTCGTCTTCATCATCATCGGCTAAACATCCCTTTTTGAGCCATAGTCTTCCTTAGAAGATTCTGCCAGGATTCATCCGGTTTTCCTTCCTTTGAATTTCGCAACAATAAATGTAACAGAGCAAAGTCGTCAAGTCTTGCGTCCAACCCCCAACCTGGAGGACCAGCTCGCTGTATTTATGTCCCCCGCTTGACAGAATGGTCCAGTTAGGCCACTAGATAGGCCGCGCCACAGCTGAAGCGGTTAGTCGCTGGCTTCCCACTGCGGCGGCCCGGGTTCGATCCCGGGTGTGGTCAAGTGGGATTTGTGGTGGACAAAGTGGCGCTGGGGGAGAAAATTATCAAAACTTATTACCTGATTTAATTTAAACCTATCGTAAATAGACTCAGCCAGTCACGATAGCCGAGCAGTCTAAGGCATGTACTGTCTTCGCTCTCTCGGAATCTGGGATCATGGTTCGAATCCCACACAAGCCATGGATGTCTGTTATGTATATTGTATGTTTATGTTGTCCTGTGTTTAGGTATAGGCCTTGCGCCGCGCTGATCAAAACGAAAATAAATAGACCTCGACACCGTGAAGTTATAAGAGGAACGGATTAAATAAGTAAGTAAATAGATTCCTATGTCAACCCATAGAAACAGCAAGTCCATGTCTATTACACAGCACAGTACTTTCTCAGCTATCTCATGTAAGCTTCCAAGCTCATTGTGCCATCCATCATAGTTATGTACAGAGCAATGAAAGCAACTGACAGACTGACAGAGAAAGCTGTTATGCACATAGCTTGTAACATCATCTCCAGTTCGTGTTTGCGTGTTTCATGTACCTTATGAAACACGTACTGATTGATTATTCTAAATGAAGTTAAATATTTCTCTGGCTTCATTGTGCTCTGGTGTCTACTGCCCATAAGGTTACTGGCTTCTTATTCAAAATCGTGATTTTTTTATGCTAGATTATTGACTCTCACCAACACAAAAATTCCGTTTCTACTACTTTTTTCCTTACTTGGTTTTGTCCTTTATTCCCAAATATTTTAATTTATGGCTCATTAGCTGCCTGTAGTCTACAGATAATAAAATTACGATTACCTTTATTAAAAGTTAGGAATTTAAAATAATTAATCTTACTGTTAATGCAGTCGGTATAGCAACTGGCTGCAGATTGGACAACCAAGAAGTCGGAGTTCGATTCCCGGAAGCATAAAAAATTTTCTCTTCTCTACGTCTAGATCGATACTGGGGTCCACCCAACCCCGTATCCAATGGGTACCGGGGACTCTTTCCCCGAGGGTAAAGATGATGGGGCATGAAGCTGCCCACTCACCTCCAACTACTGCCTAAATCAAGAAAACGTGGATCTAGTACGTATCCACTCCCCCATGCGCCTTTATAGTGTAGTGCTTAATTAGTTAAGCACAGAGACAACTTTACCCTTTTTACCGTTAACAAGAGTCCCGATGAGGTGGATTTTTTCAGTTGACCTAATCCTTCCAGCCGCAAAATGGCCCTGAGGTCGACTCAGCCTCTAACAGACATAAGTACCAAGAATTTTCTTGGAATTTTCTTGAGAGTAAAGGGAGGCCGGCGCATAGGGCTGACAACCTTACTGCCATCTATCAGCCGATTGTCTAGAAAATGTGGGAACCTCAACATCTGACAACCCTATGGGCCTCCACGGCCTGTTACAGGGATACCTTTACTTTACTTTCTATATTTAACAAGAAATTACCGGAGAACAAACAGCTTACTTTCTTTAATAAGACACGGACCGCATAGAAAACGAAAAATTAGGGGGGAGACAGACACACGGATATCCGGACGATCTCATATGTCTCCTAAAAAATTAGGAAGGATACACAGAGAGAGACAGACGGACAAATGGACAGACATCAAGGTGATCTCACAAGCATCTTTTTATTTTTAAAAGTAAGGAAAGTGCAACAGAAACATCGATTTAAAGAATAAATTGCCCGCATGATGCGCTTAATACGAAAATAAGCTGGAACAGACTGTAAGGCTTCTGAATTCTCTTCGGGATTTTCCCAATTAAAATTTCGATCACTCACTCACTCACTCATTCACTCATGGAACTGAGCCCTTCTTGAGAAGCCGCCAATTGTACAGATACTCAAGGACTTCCCAGCATTTTATGGAATCCGAAGGTTAATTGCCGTGTTCACAAGAGCCCTCCACTGGTCCATATCCTAAGCCAGATCAATCCAATCCATATTATCCCATCCTATTTCTCTAAGATCCATTTTAATATTGTCCACCCCCCTACGTCTTGGTCTTCCTAGTGGTCTCCTTCCTTCTGGCTTTCCCACCAATACCCTACATGCACTCCTCCTCTTCCCCATTCGTGCTGCAACAGCAATAGGTAATACTGAAATCTTTTCCAGATTTACCGCAGACCTCGCAGTCAAATCCAAGCACAAAATGCCAGTTATGCTACTGTTGCTTTCTGCCGCGTCGTTGCCAGTTGGTTATTTACTTTTCGTCCTACATCTCGGTACTATAGAGTCTGATCAACTGACAGGGTTGTTACAGAGCCCACAAATGGGATACTCAACCTGATGACGGATAGGCAGGGAAATCAAGCAGCATGTACCAGTTTTAGTTCATTATCTAACGACGCTGTTGGCGTCAGGATTATATAGCGTCGAATGATGAGTTATGAATATGGAACAGCTGATGGAACGAGATTTCGCAGATATCGCGCCACTTTGTCCACCACGAATCACATATTACTTGACCTGATACCAAACCCAGGCCTGCATGTTGGGTAGTCTGAACCCTGGCAAATTCTGTCACTACTTTGCGACAAATATTCCGAAACTGAGACTCCCACTGTCAAACCATACCACAACTCTTATTTTTCTAGAGTTAGTCAGCACTCCGAGTAAAAAAATACAAAGCTATTCCTGTAGCAGGCCGTGTAGGCCCAGAGGGGTTTGAGACTTCAAAGTTCCCACATTTTCTCTAGACAGCCTCCTCATAGATTGCAGTAAATTTGTCAGCTTTACGCGCCAGCCGCCCTTTACCCCCCCCCCAAGAAAGTTTCCTGGTAATCATTTATGATAAGTAAATTGAAACAAAAAAAATTCACATCATCGGGACTCGAACCCGCGACCTTCGGGCTTGCCCGCGTGCCCCAGAGCAGCAGTCTGAGTAAACACTATTATTATTCAACCCTCAACACAACGAATTCGTAACAAAAAAATAAATATTACCGTATTAACTTTAACTGGTTTTGAATACTTGATACATGTTTCGATCCTGCTGGATCATCATCAGGAAATTTTCATCAAGTGTACTACTCGTTATTGAATTTTATTTATAATGTCGAACCATATTAGTGATTATTAATAATATAAATTTCGTTACACTTCCTGTGTTTCTTTATATTTTATAAAATGTGAAACGTTATAACTATGTTAAAGGTTAAAAAAATAGAAAATAGAAATAAAATATTTATCTTAGCGTGAAGTACAGCTCTATGGTGTTGTATCGTAGAGTTTTTTTTTTCCTGGAAATCTGCGTTGTATTTTAATTATTTGTGCTCATATATTACGTGGCGTTTTTCCGTATATAAGTGATGTTATGTTGTATTCTCCTTTCGCGTGACGGTGGTAAAGTGACTGTGCTTGTTATGACGTGTCCTGTATAGGAGTGCCATGTCTTCTTGCTATCAGGTAGCGGTTGTTCCCATTCTGTGGTTCTGTTAATACACTAAATAAGTAAAGTTATGACTTATCACTGTAACAGGCCGTGGAAGCCCACAGGGTTGTGAGATGTTGAGGCTCCGACCGTTCGGCTCCTAGAGGGCGGTGAGGTTGTCAGCTTTACGCGTCCGCCGCCCTTTACCCCCAAGAATATTCCTGGTACTCATTTCTGTTAGAGGTTGAGTCGATCCCAGGACCATAGTGCGGCTGGAAGGATTACGTAAATTGAAAAAAAAATCCACCTCATCGGGATTCGATACGGCGACCTTCCGGCTTGTAGCCTAGTGCCTCAACCAACTACGCTACCGCGTGCCCCCTGTAACAGTAATACTGGTTTATTTATTATGAATCTGTTGTGTTGACGGTTGTATAATTATACTATATAGTGATATACAACAGGGTGTAAACAATAACGATAATCCGAGTAAAACCACGAAAAGAACTGTTTGATTAACCAGTATCCTGTCTGACATAGAAACATGCTCATATCAAAAGCAGCTCCGTTGTTTTCTCTCCAAAAGTAAACTAGAATATTAGGATATATACAGCAGTCTACAACACGGACTACTGATTTCGAGTGCACTTCCTCAGACACTCCAAGCGAATGTTGGGATAGTGTGTTCAAATAGGCCATGACCGCTTCCTTTCCAATACCTTTAAATTAATTTATGTTAATAAGACATAAAGTTTGTGACGATGGTACAGTATTACAAACATTATGTTTCTGGTCATAATCCATCGTCTCGTCTTCATCTAAAACACCGTCCTGTTCATATTCAAACACGACGTTTCGGAGGTAAGGACTAGCTCTATCGATTGGGCCCAGCTGATTAGCTTTTACCTGAAGACGAAGACAGAATCCAGTCTCCGAAACGTTGTGTTTTGAAAAATAAAAAGGATGGTTTATAGATAAAGATAAGATAAGGGATAAGGTCCAAAAACATAATATTTGCACCATTCATGCTATTCGACGCTAGATAAGCACTGCATTCGACACATCATCTTTAAACAAGATACGATATATCCAGCCAGATTTGGAATATGAAACGCTTAGAATGAAATATTTAGTATAACACATGTATTCCTATGTAAGATTTGAGGCTTTCACGGCGGTGACTATGAAGAAATCAGTCTTCTGGGATTTGGNATTCCTCCTTCTTATTTTGTTTATGCATATGCCCTATTTGAATGCACACATATATAAACCCCTTCGTGTAAGCTGTTATGTACCACAGACTGTACCTTTAATAGACATCATGATAATAACATGGCAAAACCAATAGAATTCTTCAACATCTGCAAACAGATCACCTTTCTGACGTGGCGCATGGAGATGCTGCGGAGATAGTCCACGTTCTGAAGACGGAGAACAAGATGGTATGACGATAAGTTAAGGGGAGACTGGAGCTTATCTCACCCTCCTTCTCGACGTATTCAGAGAAACCTTCTGTTGTCCATAACTAGACTCTGTACAAGGCCTTGTTATCTCGGCTCTATATCGAACTACAGCGAATTCAGAAGTTATAAATATGAATTTCAAAGGGAGGTTTCCAAACAACAAGTATCACAAAGAAGGAATATTGATCATTGTTGACAGGCAAAATACAGAGAATTTCCCACAACACTCCCATTTCTGCGTCATGAATATTTCGTACAATATGAAGTGTAAACGTGATCAGAAATCATTCATGAATGCTACATGTCCCACTCATTTCTAATAATTTTATTGTTAGTGGGGTGGGACTAAGTCCCTTGTACGGCGGCCACTTCTGGCCTATTGTACCAGCCCCAGATGATAGGTGAGGGTGATTGTGGAGCAATTGGTGGAATGAAGATTGGCAGGGGAAACCGAAGTACTCTGAGGAAACCTGTCCCAGCGCCACTACGTCCACCACAAATCCCACTTGACCAGATCAGGGATTGAACCCGGGCCGCCATGGTGGGAAGCCAGCGACTAACAGCTTGAGCTATGGCGCAGCTCGTATCTCTAATATTTTCTGATATGATTATCTCATTAATACTGTGACATGAGGGCTGAACTCAGAATAGTGGAGCCAGAAAGGATGGCCGTTGCTAGGGAACTGACGATAAACTCGTTTTCGTGACAACGAACACGAGACGCAACAATACACAAAATGTCAGAAGCGGTGTTTTCTACTGGGTCCGCACCGAGGCTACATAGCTAAAGCGATCAGCTAGTTGAGGGAGTACCCCGTGTGGAGGCGGGGTAGAATACCTCCACCGTGACCCTGCGAGTCGTAGGAGGCGACGAAAAGGGAAGTCTCAATTCTGAGACAGTAAAATATGGTCGCGAGTCCCGAGAGACTCGGACCCGAGTAAGACTGCGCTGGCAAGGGCCAGCAGCATATATAAAAGACAGACCCGTCCTCTCGTCAGAGAAGGCGCCCCACAGAAACAAGACCGTAACTGTCAAACGATAATAATTAATATCTCGTCATGAGCCCCAAATGGGTATCGACACCAAGACTTACTGACTGACTGACCGTCAGTCGCAATGTGACTTTGACTTGAGTTGAGGGAGTGAGTCACATGAGGACTTTGGTGAGCTGTCTGAAAGTAAAAAGTAGACCATGAGTTCCGCGGAATTCGGAACCAAGGATCACTGTGCTGGCGAGGACCGACAGCAATATATCAGTCTATGAGTCAGTTAAGAACTAGTTTTGAGTCGCAGTTGCAGTCGAGAATATGAGGAAGTTGCGGCTATGAGTTGTGAAGGAATCTCCAACCAGCAAGAATATGAGCCGCTGAATACGAAAGCTGAGGAATCTGCATTATTGGAAGCCGTTGCCAAGCAACGGCTAATGACAATGCGTACCATAGTGAATTGTAAAATATATCAACTAACGAGAACGTTATAATTCTTTGTAGTTACGAATTTAAGAGTCCAGTAAATCCAATTACCATTCCAAACCCTGCGTTTAGTCGCAAAATACGTGAGACTTGTAAGGAGCTGTAATTGTGTAGTTCATTATATAACTTTCTCCAGCCTCATGCTCCTTCATTCTTCTTTGACGCAATTATTCTCCCGAGCACCCTGTTCTCGAAAGCAGCTCAGTAACGTAGCAACTATTTTTATGTATGAATAATTATCATAGGTTTAAGATCATGGGCTTCTATGTGGCGCCGTTTTGGTTGATAGGTACCAGCCTTTCAGAGGAATCCGCTGTCTCTAATTTCAGGAACCTCCGAAACGTTGGAACTTATCTACAAAACTACACGACGAGACAGAAGTCGTCTTAAGCTTCGTTCCATCCCATTGCATTTGAAGCGCTGTTATTTGTGAGCACAACACGTAACAGTCATGCAGAAGCATTTGTGTTTGACTAAGCTGAGTTTTTCCTTTTCTGTCATTCTGCCACCCTGTAAAGTGGATCCCTTGTCATCACGGCGTGGCGCATCCTCGGGTTGCAGATGGAAAAGGCGTTCTTTAGATATAAGGTATACAGGTAAAAGGTAGTTTGTTGAGGCACTATGCTAAAAGCCGGAAGGTCGCGGGTTCAAGTCCCGATGAGGTAATTGGATTTTTCAATTGACCTAATCCTTCCAACCCCACTATTGCCCTGGGCTCGACTCAGCCTCTAACAGAAATGAGTACCAGGAATTGATTAAATAATTTTCCTGGAGAGTAAAGCGCGGCCGGCGCTTAAGGCTGACAACCATACCGCCATCTTTGAGCCGATTGTCTAGATAGTGTGGCACCCTCAACGTCTCACAACCCTAAGGGCCTCCACGGCCTGTTACAGGGATAGCTTTACTTTTTTTTTTTTTTTACAGGTAAAAGGTAAAGTTGACCCTCTTCCTAACTAATTAAGCACTACGCCATGAAGGCATATGGGGGAGTTGATGTATAGATCCACATTTTCTTGACCTCAGCACTAGTTGGAGGTGAGTGGTCAGCTTTACGCCCCGGCCGCTTTACCCCCGGAGAAATAGACCCCCATTACCCATTGGATAGGAGGTAGGGTGGACCCCAGTGTCGGTCTGGACGACTTTGGAGAAGAGAAAATTCTTGATCCTAACGGCCCCTAACTTCGACCCCTTGGTCGTCCACCCTGCTGCCAGTCGCTATATCGATTCCGCTATCCCGGCTCCTCGATATAAATGGTAACTGCGAATATATCGAATAAGCACTCGCGGAGAGTCGACAAGAGCTAGTCCTACATCTTGGATTTTTGGCGTGGGGCTGACCACTCCTCACGGCAAAAATAATTTTGTTACGAAATATTACATTGCACTATTCGCCAAGTGCAATTAGAATGATGATGTCAAGGAGAATGAGATGAGCAGAGTATGTAGCACGAATTGGGATAAGAGGAATACATGTAGGATTTCGGTGGGAAAGCCAGAAGGAAAGAGGCCACTAGGAACACATAGACGTAGGTGGGTGTATAATATTAAATAGGATCTTAGAGAGATAAAACTGTGTGGTATGGGCTGGATGCATCAGGCTCAGGATAGGAACCAATAGAACGCTGTTGTGAACACGGTAATGAACCATCGGGTTCCATTGTATATTGGTAAGTTCTCAAGTAACTGTATAACTGACATCATATCAAGAAGGTCTCAGCTCCATGGAGTTAGTTGTTCAAGAAACAAGATGGCAGTGCCCGCAAGCTTTGCTTTACAGTCTACATTGAAAAGCTTCCTCATACAGCGAATTTCATCACATCCCTCCCGTTCATAAATCTCTTTCTCCCCCTTAATCCTTATGGCACCCGCAAAACCATCATCACTCATCAGTTGTTTATGTGAGAAAAGGGGACTCACAGTTGGTTTTGTGGGTTTCAAAAGCGGCTTTTCTGGCGCACTGATTGACAGTAGGGAAAGTTCCGCGGTGTTGCTGGGCCAAGCTGGGCTTACCACAATACATCACATAATATGAAATGTTAATCTATTTCGTATTCGTCATTATTTTCAGGGGGGCGGGTGTCCTACAATATGCTGTAAGCTGTTTGTTATTTCTGTGTTTTATACAAATCCCTGTAGTTACTATCTCCCTTCCTCTAACATCACTCACACGCAGCCTCATCCCTCAACCAAAGCATAGCTACGATAGCAAGCAACCCCTTTAATGCATTTTTGTCTAGTAATTTTTTGTATTCCCAATCCTATCTACCCTACATAAGCTTAAAGGATTGTTTTGAAATTCGCACGCACACACGCACACACGCACAAGCTGTGTTAAGAAGTGAGGCTGTGTGGTCAACAGAGCCTGATCTACGTAATTAAGACTTGTGAGTAACGTTTCCAGAGTTGCTGGACCTGTCATGTGACTGCGTTTCGCCATCTCCGTTGGTCAGTATCTGATCTCTTTAAGGAAACACGCAAACTCATTTTATTGTTGACTTACATAATTTTATGGGCGGCACCTTAGCTCAAGCGGTTAGTCGCTGGCTTCCCACTGCGGCGATCCCGGGTCTGGTCAAGTGGAATTTGTGGTGGACAAAGTAGCACTGGGGCGGGGTTTCTGCGAGTACTTCGGTTTCCCCTGCTATGGCGGGGTTAACCGCGTGAGTTAGTTTCCTTGTGACGAAAACATCGATGATATAGGGCATATGATCGGCAATATGAATACCAGGAAGATGATGGTGATCCTTCCAGCCGCACTAGGCCCTGGGATTTACTCAGCCTCTAACAAAAATGAGTACAAGGAATTAATTAAATAATTTTCCTGGGGAGTAAAGCGCGGCCGGTGCGTAAGGCTGGCAACCTTACCGCCATCTTTGAGCCGACTCTCAAGAAAATGTGGGACCCTCAACGTCTCACAACCCTATGGGCCTTCACAGCCTGGTACAGGGATAGCTTTACTTTTTTACAGGAAGATGGTCGTGATAAGTATGATTTATAGAAAGGTGATGATATATGAACTGCAGGTGATTGCTGGCGATATTTCACGAACTGTATGCAGATTCTTTTGATCAGTACATTGTTCGAATGCACATACTGACATGTGTGTACAGTCTAGACAAAACCATGTAACGATTTCAAAGCTGGGTTATTATGGTACGTGGGTCTCTGGTGGGGAGCCCCAGTTTCAGTCTATTCCTGTAAAACTGTGAAGCAGGCACCAGTCGGATTCCTCTGTCAGTGACTCACGAGGTTGAGTCATTATCACATGTCAACTATGCAGCAGGTGTCCCCCCTCACCCCGATGTTCAGTGCTATCGCACCCTGTCACAACGAACCGTATACCTTACGTCTGCATTACTGTACATCACGGAGAAGTGGAAATACATAAAGGCCTTAAGCGAATATGTAAACCTCATAAATTCCAGTGGAAATGCTATTTTCGTAACTATATTTATTTTAACACTTCGCATGCTAGAATAACAGAAAATCTGTCACTGCACTTAATTAATTATTCACCATGCCATGAAGATCTATGGGGAATTGGAGGCATATTTCCACAATTTTTATCTCGGTAAGAGATGGAGAGGTGAGTGGCTAGTTCCACGCTTCGGCTGCTTTATTTACAGGGAAAGAAACCCCGATGAACATTATATAGGCGGCTGAGTGGGCCCCAGAGCCCGTCTAAACGCTATGGATGGGAACATTTCTTGCCTCTGGGAATCGAATCACGGCTGTCCAGCCTGTAGCCTGTCCCTATACCGAATAAGCTATTCTGGCTCCTGAGACTATAATTTGTCATAATGGTGAAAGTGATCATCTTGAAAACTGCATAGATACACAGCTCAGAGTTTAGGCCTCAACACCGATACCTTGCATAGAGTTTCATTTAGAAACACGTTTTATAACACTTTGCAAAATAACACTTATCCCGGAAGTAGGCAAATTTGTTTGCAGTGTGATAGATGAAGATGAATCGAAGCCCGGTCTTTTATCCCAGCAGACAGTTATTTTGTCGACTGAGCTATCCGTGTTGAACATATTTTCACGATTTAGGGGTGACTATAGATGGCGTTTGAATTGCTGGCTCGATTTATTGACCACTTACACTAGCCGTTTCTTGGTAACGGATTTTAACACAGGAACTATGAGAGTCTCACTGAATTACACACTCCAGATATCACTCATACAGTCTTCTCTTCACATCCTCACCCTTGCAACTATTTCCTTCAGAGCCTCCCCTACAGAATTCAACTCTCAAATGATTGGGTCAACCCAACTCTCTTGAAGATTACTCCGCGGCACGGACCACGCAGAAAACAAATCTCCTGTATTGTTGTAGAGGCGCGTTTACCACGCCGTTGGCGCTCGCGGAGCGGACTACATAGAAAAAAAACCGTTTGCAACAGTAACTCTATTGTTGCGCGCGTATTCGTTGCCGCGGGAACGTGTTTACCTAGTCATTATCCAGAAACTGTCGTTGTTTCCAGAGTCCCCGCTTAGCAACAGGTCTATACGCCACAATGTGATTGGCAGTACATCTCATTTTTGCTTCTATTGAATGGTACATAACAGCATTTACCTTTCTTCATTATTCCTTTTATTTTCGATTATACTTACTTCAATAGCAACAGTAAGACCACCACAGAGAAGACATGCGATAATGTTTACATTTTCGAAGAGACCAATTACTGAAAGGTGTCTGTCATTATTGTACTCCTTGGTCCAGGAAATCTGACTGGGGTTCTAATTTGTTAGCTGACAAAAGAACTGTCAGCACACAGCAAGCAGACGTGTTTAAGGATAAAGGCAGTAGATTCCGAAACTGAACTCCTGATCTGGACGCTCAAGACATCACAACAATCCGCTGGAAAGTGCCGCAGACTTCAAGTCTGACACTACCTGCAGAAACACCTGCTAGTCACAGAATTCCATTAACATTTCTATAATTATACACATGATCTGTAGCTTTCGTGGCAGTGAAAAGACCGCCTCTGCGGCTACTGATCCAGAGGTCCGGATTCGATTCCCAGGGCTACCAGATTTTCTGAGAAGTAGTGGGTCTGGAACGTGGTCAACTCAGCCTCGTGAAGATAAGTGAGGAGTTATTTCAAAGAAATAACGGCTCCGGTCTAGAAAACCGAACTTAACGGCTGTGGGCATTCGTTGCGCTCACCGCGCGACACCCTCTATCCGCTAAAGTTGGCACTAACTTCACCGACAAGCGGCGGTCGCTCGGTCGGTATAGTTGGCTTGCGGACTAAAACAACGGAGTTTGTTTTGTTTGTGACAGTGAAGATGCGCATTCTCATCTCCTACATTGCGGCACAAAGTTTCCGACGAGTACACTGCCTCCTTCTTCAGTTCTGAACGATGAAACTGCCAGGAATACGTTCCACCGGAACTCACCCGTTCATTTATATGACCACATAACCTCCAATATCACTACTTGAATATGACTCAGTTTCAGACATATTGTCAGTAGTTCAGTCGGTATAGCGACTGGTCCAACGGGCTGGAAGACCGAGGAATTGGAGTTCGATTCTTGGCAAAGGCATTTTTTTTTCTTTTCCCCTTCCCCTCCAAATCGGGTCTGAAGCCCACCCAATCTCCTATATAAAGGATTCTGGGGGCTCTTTCTCCATGAGTAAAGCGGTGGGGGTGTGAAGCTGACAACTCATTTCCATCTAGTGCCGAAGGTAAGAATGGTAGAGAATGGTAGAACAGTCAATGACGTCACTTCCGAGACACACTTAGACGTATATTTTCTTCTTAGCTTATTTGCGGGCAGTGCTGAGCTCTGATACGAAAGATCCTTAAATAATAACCGTAGTATCGATGGACGTGGCAACTGAGCTTCACTCTTCGGCTGTTTTACTCCACAAGGAACATCTTTGGATACGAGGGTGAGTGAGTCCAACAATGCTTTTACCCCGTTCGTCTTTGGAAATAGCAAGCAAAGGGAACGGTGCAAAACGAAGACGAGGTTGGTTGTGTGTGGAAGAGGACAACGGAGTCGCAGGGAGACAGAAGAGCAAGAAGTTTCGTGCCAAAGGAACACAACTGTTGCCACTGTGCTTATTGATCGCAGTTCCGGCGGTTCAGCCACGCGGAAAGAATTGAATTTCAGAAAGAAATTTCCTATTCCAATTTCATCCCTGAGTCAAGTTTTACACTTGTTTTCATTTATATATCCCTCTCTTTTTCACCCTCCCTTTTCTCTCATCGGATTTGATTTTCATTTCATTCTTCTATTTCGTCATTTCTACACTGAGCAAGCAGGGCAAAGGCTGTTTCAGTAAGTATCCTACAGGCTTTATTACCCTCGCCCCAACCGCTTTGAGTAGGGGACAGTGTGACGTAACAGTGACAGAACAGCCAGCAATGACGAATTATATGTGTCGCCTTGCTGCTTGTCAGGTATAACATCTGTCCTTTCTGTGTTACGTACCCAATTATTTATAGGTCCCGGGCCGAATGCTTGATAAATAAGGAAAATTATAAGTACACAGTGCCAAAGTAATTAAATAATTTATGTCGAGTTTCTTTCAAATAATTTTCCAATATCAAGTAGCAGTATTAAGGTAAAGCTATCCCTGTAACAGGCCGTGGAGGCCCATAGGGTTGTGAGATGTTGAGACTCTCACAGTCGGCTCACAGACAGCGGTGAGGTTGTCAGCCTTACGAGCCGGCCACCTTTTATCTTCCAGGAAGATTCCTGGTAATCATTTCTGTTAGAGGCTGAGTTAACCCCATAGCCATGATGCGGCTGGAAGGATTAGGTCAATTGAAAAATCCAATGACATCATCGGGAATCGAACCTGCGACCTTCCTGCTTGTAGCATAGTGCCTCAACCAAATACGCTATCTCGTGCATTAGTAGTAGCAAAATACGGAGTTATCCCTATGAGTAATTAAGCATCACACCATGAGGACTTATGGGGAGTGGAGGATAGAGCTGAACCAAATTTGGCCTTGGCAATAGATAGAGGTGGTCAATTTCACGCCCCGGCCGCTTTGTCCCGCGGGAAATCACCAGCCGATATCCATCGAATGGACCCCAGACCCGGTTTTTACGCTGCGAAGGAGAGAAAAATCTTGCCCATTATGGGATTCGAACCGCTGTCTTGGAGTAGCAGTAGTAATACGAAGGAGAGTGAATAAATAGGTCACAAACTGGTACAAAACGTAAAACATCTGATATTCAAACCTAAAAAAAAATATTTCTAGACATGAACATGCGCATGCGCGTTTGTTACCTAGACTTTCTTGAAGCTTGACTGTGCTGCTGCCTAGTGATACACGTAGAAAAACTATTACATCTACTAAAGCCACTACTATGGCCGCGCCATAGCTCAAGCGGTTAGTCGCTGGCTTCCCACCGCGGTGGCCCGGGTTCGATCCCGGGGTCTGGTCAAGTGGGATTCGTGGTGGACAAAGTGGCGCTGGGCCAGATTTTCTCCGAGTACTTCGGTTTCCCCTGCCAATCTTCATTCCATTAATTGCTCCACAATCACCCTCACCTATCATCTGGAGCTGGTACAATATGCCAGAAGTGGCCGCAGTACAAGGGACTTAGTCCTACCCCACTAGCAATAAAAAAAAAAAGCTGTTTTACTTCCATTTGTGGTCTACTTACCGACTCTCTCTCGTAGCATAACGTGACCCACGTTTCGATTTTTTTAGTGAATTCTTGCTGGAGTACTGCTTGTTGATTAGTGCGCAAATTAGAAACTATTAACTGACCTCATGGAACAGAATCTATTTTGAGAAGCTTACAGCCTCCCCTAACATACATTTAAACACCCCTGAATGCAGTATTCTCGTCGCAATTTTTCCTCAATTAATTAACTGCTGTCCACTTCTTTGTTTTCTGTGGTTTACTTAACAACGCGCAAAGCAAGTCAGATCTACAGACAACAGCGCCTGACCATTGAATGATAGTTGGATGATATTGAATTGAATTGGATGGGATTTGAAAATAAGTGATCCTGACCTATGTGCCCAATATTATCCTGATATTTTCCTGAAAAACTGGGGTTAAGTACAAAAATCTTCAAGACATTAGATACCCCAGCCAAGAGTCGAACCGAACACCTACTACGTACAAGTCAGAAGGGGTATCGTTTCAGCCAACTTACTAGGCCCTATTATCCTCCCATCTACGCTTGGGTCTCCCTAGTAGTATTTTCAATATTCATATCTAAAACTTTTATACATTTCTTCTTTTATTTCCATACTGCTGCATGCCCTAATTGACCTGTCTGATAACTGCATCGTAAGTTGTATAAAGTGAATCAAAATTGATAAAAAGAGGCCGTGATCTCTGTTAGTACGCTGATTAAGAGAGATAATTATAGAAAATATCTAACATATTTGTTGCGACTGAATGGAATGAAATCTTTTCTGATGATTACCCGGATGTATGCGACTGTACATTTTGGAGACTCTCTCTCTCTCTCTCTCTGTCCCTGCTTTGCTCTATCATATAATATCTTCATCCTCAGGAACTATTGCCACATCCAGAATTCCAAACACTGTCTTTTTCTCTCTTCCAATTTAGGAGGAAATAATATAAACACAGTGTCCGAAACGTCGGATTTATACCCTAGATTAATGCTGTGATCGCCCTAGAAAACATCGGCGTATATATAAATAGAGGTAAAAAAGTAAAAGTATCCCTGTAACAGGCTGTGAAGGCCCTTAGGTTTGTGATAAGTCGAGGCTGCAACGTTTTCTAGACAATCGGCTCACAGATGGCGGTGAGGTTATCAGCCTTACGCGCCGGCAACCCTTTACCCGCAGGAAGATTTCTTGTACTCATTTCTATTAGAGGCTGAGTCGCTCCTAAGGCTATATTGCGGCTGGAAGGATTAGGTCAATTGAAAAATCCAATGACCTCATCGGGAATCGAATTCGCGACCTTAGGGCTCGTAGCGTAGTGCCTGATATAGAGGTAGCAGTATTAAATCCAGGGACATTCCGAATCGGAACCACGCTTTATCAGTGACTCGCCAGTTTGCGTGCGCCTAAATGTGTGTGTAATCCTGTGAGTGTGAATTGCCGAACTTTGTTTCCTTTACTGCATTTGAATATCAAATCCTTAACGCATTTAGGGGAGTAATGAAAATAGTTACTGTGCACGTAATTTTGGCCACACATCCGGGTAATCCTATGTACCAACCTCATGATACTAACGACATATGAAGTGATTATCCATTCTCCTGGAACTAATATCCCTATATGTGGTCTGGTGCCTCTTGAAGAGCGAGATTTGCCCCTTTTAAAACCATCATCACAAGAATAGGGGAGGGTGGAAGCAAATTTCACATTCCGTACGCTAAGTGCAGTTAAAATCACTTTTTGTGAGGGGAAAAAATAACCGAAGTGAATATAATTACTTTATGCCTGCTTTGAAATTAAGTTGAATGCCTTACGACTGTCGCTCGTTGCTGTCACCTATAGCTTGATGTCAGTTAAATACGTGGAAATGACAGTAACATCAGGAATTATAGATGCTGTCACGTGTATGAGTGGCTATAGACGGGGTTCTAATTCGTAATTGGATTTATTGACCATTTACGGTGATAATTACAATTAACTATTGGGATTGTACTCCCAAATCATGACCCATTGTAACCTGATATGGAAACAGTATGCAGATATGTGTGTGGTATAGCTCTATATTTGTATCAGTCTGATTGCAGAAAATGTACTGTTTAATCCTTCGAAACCCTAAGAGTCACCATAAATTAATGTATGAGGGGTAGGTCTTCTCGGCCCTTGCACGCCGACCTACAGTGGTCTATTGTGCTTGAAGGGTTACCATACCAAAGATGGTGGCTTTCAATAGATGCTATTCAATATAAATATTAAAATAGACTCTTTTCAAAGGTACACTTCGTTTAACTTCGATCCTGAGGACCTGTTCCCTTAAAGGAGAGTTCAACTTCTTAAGCTTAGGGCTAACGGCATTCGACATATTGGTATTTTTCTAAAAGCCACACCTGTTTCTTGGTCAATAGACTAATTCGGAAGTGTTGTGTTAGGCTTAACAGATTTCTAACGTTTGAACAAACGGACAGCGAATGACGTTTTCAGTTAACGTTCTTAGAAGTAACGGAAAATATAATTGCCCGTCTGAAGAAGACAATGCCCACAGATTATCATGCGCAAATAATCACTTGAAGATAAATTACACTGGACCAGACACTTCTGTCGTCAAGTGCACACAATAGTGATCTGTTGCCAAGTGTTGGAGACACGGGCACGTGCGCGCAGTCCCCTGAGGACCGCACCGAAGGGTATGAGAAATAGAAATATAAGGGGAAGTATTTTACATGACAAGGGCTCCCTTGTTTCACTTTTCAGTTTAACACTTTAAATCACAGTTCTTACTCCACACACCCCTAGTGCAACAAAAATTCTACATTTTTCTCACAAAGCAAGTTATTTGTTTCGTATTTCTCTCAGATTAATGAGCAGCCAATTTTCCATTCTTTGTAATGAAAAGGCAAAGTTTTCCCTGTTTCTTAACTAATTAAGCATTACGCCATGAAGACGTATGGGGAACTGGATATATATACCCACGCTTTCTTGACCTCGGCACTAGTTGGAGGTGAATGGTCAGCTTCACGCTCCGGCAGCTTTAAATCGGGGGAAAGAGCCACCGGTACCCATTGGATAGGAGGCTGTGTAGTCTTCAGAACTGGTTTGAACAACCTGAACAGGTGAAAATTCGTATCTCTACCGGGAATTGCGCTCCGACCCCTGGACCGTCCAGCCCGCAGCCAGTCGCTATACCGACTGTGCTATCCCGTCTCCCTCACTCTTTGTATTGGCTACAATTTTTTTTTTCTGCGAGGATGAAGTTGAAGTTCATGAGAAGAAACTGATTTGAGGTGCTGTTTCCATGAGACGAAAGCTAAAGTTGAGGTAGAGTTTTCATGAGAAGGGGACTAAATATATATATATATATTTTTTACAGACTCCCATTTTATTATGCAATCTGTAGTATACATTCAGCATAATGATATAGCAGTCGAGGTGGCTTGCGGATATACGTCATTAGCGATGATCCATGGGCTATTGGTCGGAGACCAAATTGGCGAATGGGAAGAATTAGCTAGGAACTAAATATATAGAACAAGTTCCATAAAAAGAAGACTGAAATATAAGAATAGTTTTCATGAGCAGAAAGCTAAAAATGAAGTATAATTTTCACGAGAAGAAACCTATTCAGCTCAAGATTAGTAAGCTGTAGGTGAGATTCAGCGTATGTTCATGAGAAAAGAACTCTACGTTAGCAAGACTAAATGGGAAGAAGCTATTCCGCCGCATACCGCTACAGTTTTCTGATCGCCGGGCACGCGGAAGCTTTCCCGAAACCTGTCGGTTTGTTTCCCTCACTCGTTTCGGCCCACGCAACCTCCTAGCTTCTATGTCAGCCCACTCGGCCTCCTAGTGGCTCAGCTTTTTGTAGCAGGACGCTGCTTTCTCGATCAATTTCCTCCACAATTATTCCTCTCTTTACATGTTTCCGTATTTCAATACCAGTTCAGGTATCCGGGACGGGACCAACTGCATGTTTAAAAGTATACTTCCATTATCATATTGAAAATAATGTCCTTATGTTTTACGCTCTAAACAGAGGGTTGTTGGAATAACAAACTCACAGACAGTAACATTTAATTTCTACAGATATGATACTTAAAAGATTGTTTCTTCTTCAGAACACAGGGGGACCAAATTTAGAATCTCAATTGACTTAATCCAATGAAATTTATTAGTAAAGTAAAGTAAATGTATCCCTGTAACAGGCCGTGGAGGCCCATAGGGTTGTGAGATGTTGAGGTTCCCACATTTTCTTGACAATCGCCTCATAGATGGCGGTAAGGTTGACAGCCCTACACGCCAGCCGCCCTTTACCCCCAAGAATATTCCTGGTACTCATTTCTGTTAGAGGTTGAGTCGACCCCAGGGCCATAGTGCGGCTGGAAGGATTAGGTCAATTGAAAAAATTCAATGACCTCAATTTGTTGCAAGCCTGTTTATTAAATCAAAGTACTACTAAGAAATTTGTTAGTATTTTTTTCCCCTTGGCACTACAGTCCCAATGGGCCTGGGCCTACCTCCATGAACTCCGTTCACTTCGGTTTTTCTAGATCTTACATATACGGTAGGACTCCTTGGGCGAGTGATCAGTCGTCGCAAGGCCTCTACCTGTAGATAAACATAGAAAAACGCACACAAACATCCGTGCCCTGAGTGGGATTCGAAACACGATCCCGGGTTCCGAGCGAGCGAAGACAGTGCATGCCTTAGACCGCTCGGCTACCGTGACCTTGTTAGTAATACTTTGAATTAATAAACAGGCTTGCAACAAATATAAGTCTAAATAGTGACTGAGTGACTAATAATATAATATATAACGAATGTTCTGATTAACTCATTGAATATCTATTAGATTAATTAATTAGATAATTGATTATCGAATTGATTATTTAAGAAATCGAATATCCAACTAAGTATTCGACTAATCACGGGCCCCTCAGTACAGAATCATTATAAAAATCCAGTAAGGTAATTCGGTTGATTAAGATATTACATTTTACCAGTTTATGGAACCCGAAGGTTTATTGCCGTGTTCACAAGAGCCCTCCGTTTGCCTCTATCCTGAGCCAGCTCAATCCAGCCCATACCACCACAACCTATCTCTCTAAGATCCATTTGAATATTATCCACCACCTATGTCTATGTCTTCCTGGTGGTCTCTTTCCTTCTAGCTTTCCCACCAAAGTCCTACATGTAGTCCTCTGATCCTCATTCGTGCCATGTGTCATGCCCACCTCATCCTCCTTGACTTGATCATTCTAATTANATAATAATTTAAATAATTTAATTTTATGCGTGAGCTCAGAGGTCGAACAGGGTGGTAAATTTCCTATACCTGGATCATACTGTAACACAGTTGATTCTAAATCACATTTTCAGAACCTAAGATTCGCTGTAATATAAGTCGAACCATCCATTCTGCATTCATATGTTTCAAGAGGTCTGGTACTTCAAATAGGAGTAATCATGTCACTCAGTTCCCTTTAGCAGAATAGTGGGATTAAAGTAAAAAGTAAGTAAAGCTATCCTGTAACAGGCGATGGAGGCCCATAGGGTTGTGAGACGTCGAGGGTCCCACATTTTCTAGACAATCGGCTCACAGATGGCGGTGATATTGTCATCCTTAAGAGCCAGCTGCCCTTTACCCCCATGAATATTCCTGGTACTCATTTCTGTTAAGAGGCTGAGTCGAACTCAGGGTCATACTGCGGTTGGAAGGATTAGGTAAATTGAAAATATCCACCTCATCGGGATTCGATCCCGTAACCTTCCGGTTTGTACCATAGTGCCTCAACCAACTACGCTACCGCGTACCCCCAGAATAGTAGGATTATAATTCACAATTATCCTTACTCGACTCCTCTCCCATTTCTGTTCATGTACTCCATCTGCTATGAGAACAATTGCTGCGTCATCGTCAGTTACTGACGTAGACAGTTCTGTCCCTATTAGAAAGTTACTAGAGTCTATTTTCAGCATATTTCCGGTGTTCATATTGTGGGGGGAAATTCAAACATAGGGGTCGGTTCTAAATTATTGTTGTGGTTGCTATGGCCTATCAGCAGAAAGCCCGACAATAATTTAGAATCGCTCTGCTGCCACAAGTCTGCTCACAAAAGATATGATGTACCCCAGTCCCTAGAATTGATGAAATTTACGTTTTATCATCTCTGATAAGAAAGTACAAAATTGCAAATTTTGTATTCGGCGAAACGTTATTAATAAGCTTAATAGCGTGCGTACGTAAACCCACTTCAACTTTCAACTCTCTGCATCCTTGTATTTTCTTGTTTTCTAATGACGACTGACATCCGCCACGTCATAATGTCTTATTCTCCTTGACGTATGGAGCAAACGACAAAATATGCAGAACAACAGCGACAAATTTATGGCATCCGGTTGTCCATCAGTGAAGGAAGTTCCCTAAAGCGCGGTTCACACCCTGTTTCTCTTTCCTACAGCAGAAAGCCAGCGTTCTAAGCATAGCTAAACATGCACACATATGAAGTGGTACAGTTCCAAGCATTTACGTTTCCCTGTATCTGTAATGGGGAGACTTGGCAGCGCCGTCGATATAGCGACCGGCTACGGGCTGCTCGGTAGAAGGATCAAGAATTTTCTCTCCTCCACGTCGTGCAGATTGGCTCTGGGGTCTACCCAACTTCCTATCCAATGATTACCGGGACACTTTCCCAGGGGGTAAAGCGACCGGAGCGTGAAACTGACTACTCACCTCCAACAAGTGCAGAGGTCAAGAATACGTGGATCTATACATCCACTCCTGAACGCCTCTCCGTGACGTGATAATTAGTTAAGCTATGACCACGAACTAGGGCTCTCCTCTTTTTGTAGCCATTGTTCTGTCCGTGTTTGTGTCCAGCCCACAGACAATGTGAATGGACTAGGCCCCCTATAGAGCGTGCCGCCACTCTGTGACAAGTTTTCCTATTCTGCAATAAGTTTGCCTTCTTGCTGGTAAAAGAGAAATGAAGCATTACGTACAAAGTTTTTCCTTCTAGTGCGTTTCTTGTTCAGGTGCTGCACCTGGTCTACACAAATGAGGGTTTGGTGATGGAGTCATGACGCCAGTTTTTAATAATATCTGTAAGAGGCAAAAAGGTGAAATCATTCCAATAAGAAGGTAAAGCTATCCCTGTAACAGGCCCTGGAGGCCCATAGGATTGTGAGACGTCGAGGCTCCCACATTTTCTAGACAATCGGCTCATAGATGGCGGTAAAGTTGTGAGCCTTAAGGTGGGAATACACGTGCGCGCCGCTGTTGTAATGCAACATAGATCGAACGGGATTCAAGACTTATTCGCTCGTGTGTACGTGACTTTGAACACAAGCAGCGCACGTCTCAAATGCCGAGCAGTGATCCGGTTCCTGTCGGTTTTTCTGACGAACACAAAGGGATTCGTTGCCGCAGTGTGGTCGGGTTCGGTTGCCATTTGTCTCGTGAAGCGCGCACGCCTCAAACACGGAGTGGTCAGAAGAAGATATTTTGTGGGTCATAGAGGCATACAAATCATTCCCTGTACTGTGGAATCCCGGAGAAAATGATTATTATAAAAAGAACAAAAAAAGTGACGCTTGGACGGCGAAGACAGAATGGAACTGAGGTGCTCGCGGCTTGCGCGCCCCATTCAGATGGTTCGTTGCGTGCGCGTCGCTTGTTCGAGGTGCACCAAATCACTCCGCGCATCACTTGCAATGCCGCGTTATTGCAGCGGCGCGCTCGTGTATTCCCACCTTTACGTGCCGGCCGCCTTTTACTCCCCAGGAAGATCCCTGGTACTCATTTATGTTAGAGGCTGAGTCGACCCCAAGTACATAGTGCGGAGGAAGAATTAGGTTCATTTAAAAATTCAATGACCCCATCGGGAATCGAACCCGTGACCTTCAGGCTTGTAGCATAATTCCTCAACCAACTATGCTACCGCGGGCCCCAGTCATTCCTATACTTAATTAAGCACTCTGCTATGTAGGCATATTGGGAAATGGAGGTATATTTCCACCATTCTTAACATTGGAAGTAAATGGAGGTGAGCAGTCAGATTCACGTCCCGGCTCCTTCACTCCTGGGTCAGGAATCCCAGGTGTCCTTATGTGTAGGACGCTGGGGAGGATTCAGTGCCGGGTTGGACTCTATGGAGAAGAGAAAAATATCTTGCCTCTAGCGAGAATCGAACCCGGATAGTCCAGCAAGCAGCCTAGTCTCTATATACACTGATCTAGCTTTATAACATACCGCGCCATAGCTCAAGCCGTTAGTCGCTGGCTTCCCACCGCGGCAGCCCTGGTTCGATCCCGGGTCTGGTCAAGTGGGATTTGTGGTGGACAAAGTGGCGCTGGGGCGGGTTTCCTCCGAGTACTTCGGTTTCACCTGTCAATCTTCATTCCACCAAATTCTCCATCATCATAATCACCCGGGACAAGTACAATAGGCCAATCAGTGGTCGCCTTGCCGAGTGGACCCAGTTGGACTCCACCGCCGATTAAGCGAATTAAAAAAAAAGTAGCTTTATAACAGGAATTAGGCTAGTTCTAGGTTTGATCAGGAATATGACAAAGTGAAGAGACGTCCATGTGCTTAACTGATTAAGCAGTACGCCGTGAAGACGTATGGGGGAGTTGATGTATAGATCCACGTACTCTTGACCTCGGTACTAGTTGGATGTGAGTGGTGAGCTTTACGTTCCGGCCGCTTTACCCGTGGTACCCATTACATAGGAGGCTGGGTGTGTCCCAGAACTTATTTCGACAACGTGGAGAGAGAAAAAAGTCTTTCCCATAGCAGGGCTTGAATTCAGACCCTTCGTGTCTTCTAGAATATGACGCCATTTAACACGGCAGAAGCTTACCGACGTTTCGGAGGAACCTGCTGGCCCTATCTTAAGAGTAGAGGAGTAAACTATCTTGAAGAATGAGGCAACAGTTTCCCCTGAAACTTTGGTAGACTTCTATCACACTACACGTTGTCACATTCTAGAAGACAGCTGTTTATTTAGTCATCGCTGTAAGAGCGTCCTATCTCGCCTTGATCCAGATCGGTGCATGTGTAAACAGATGACAATCGGAACCCATTTGAATTAACAATAAACGGAATAGATGTGATCCGTATTCTTTTTTGTTCTCTTCCGTGTTCCTTGTTGGTGTTTTGTATGCCAATACACGCACCTCTCTTATCGCTGTTTCTCTGATTCATTTCTATCTCCTATTCGTAGTGGATCTCTCGCTCTCTCTTTCTCCANTGATCAGGAATATGACAAAGTGAAGAGACGTCCATGTGCTTAACTGATTAAGCAGTACGCCGTGAAGACGTATGGGGGAGTTGATGTATAGATCCACGTACTCTTGACCTCGGTACTAGTTGGATGTGAGTGGTGAGCTTTACGTTCCGGCCGCTTTACCCGTGGTACCCATTACATAGGAGGCTGGGTGTGTCCCAGAACTTATTTCGACAACGTGGAGAGAGAAAAAAGTCTTTCCCATAGCAGGGCTTGAATTCAGACCCTTCGTGTCTTCTAGAATATGACGCCATTTAACACGGCAGAAGCTTACCGACGTTTCGGAGGAACCTGCTGGCCCTATCTTAAGAGTAGAGGAGTAAACTATCCGGAAGAATGAGGCAACAGTTTCCCCTGAAACTCTGGTAGACTTCTATCACACTACACGTTGTCACATTCTAGAAGACAGCTGTTTATTTAGTCATCGCTGTAAGAGCGTCCTATCTCGCCTTGATCCAGATCGGTGCATGTGTAAACAGATGACAATCGGAACCCATTTGAATTAACAATAAACGGAATAGATGTGATCCGTATTCTTTTTTGTTCTCTTCCGTGTTCCTTGTTGGTGTTTTGTATGCCAATACACGCACCTCTCTTATCGCTGTTTCTCTGATTCATTTCTATTTCATATTCGTAGTGGATCTCTCTCTTTCTCTTTCTCCAATCCCTGCATCTTCCGGTATCAAATCTGCACGTTTCAGCTATTCTCTCTCCTTCTCTCTTTGTCTCTCTCCTCTCTTCATAGCTCCTGGATGTTATTACGGCTTCCTCCTACAATTCTGCTGTCAGCCAAATGAATACAACATAAGATAAGATATATTTTTCATTTGTAGCTTATTTAAAAACGCTGCCAGTAGCTACTGTAGCTTATAGCATCGCCTGACTGGATGCTAGTGAATTGAAACAATTAATCTCCTAGTTTCCTTTGATATGACGCGGACCGTATAGAAAAAGACGCCTATTTATAACACCTCGGCGCATACCACACAGAAAACACCTCTCCAAGCAGTTCTATTTTTGCGTCATGTAGCTGTCGCTAGGACCGCATAGAGACCACGGCTTTCCAGTTACTCCACTGGTGAGCGTTGTGAATCTGCTGCGGCAATTACCTAGTAACGGCCGTTGTTTATAGAGCCATTACTTAGCAACGGGTGTTGTACAGTTGCCTATTTCGAGGTCGTTGCCTAGCATCGGGTCTACATGCCACAATATTTAAACTTCCTCTGTTATACATACATGAATGAAAAGGAAGCAGATTGTTCTGAATGGGAACGAGCCAGACAACCTTATCCGTCAATATAAATGAACAAAAAATAGAGGAAAGCCCCCATTTCTTTCTGCTCTTCGGTAGTACCAACAAATGAGGCAGTAAGCATGGTGTAGGCGATATTATATTTCTCCTTGATAATGCTTAGGTCTGTTTGCATTCTGTATATATAAAATTTTAAATTTACGTAAAATGTTCGTTCCAGAACGCTGAATTATACAATGTGATTCTAAATTATTGTCGGTGTTTCCGTGGCCGATAATTCTCAAATCGGAAAGAATAAAATAGAATTGCTAACAGAATATGAAAATGTAACTCAAGTAATTCTATTTGGCTTGTTGCAATCGCCGCAATATTATCTGAATGAATGTTTGTTATACTTTCTTCTTCCGTAAGGAGTTTAGTTTTCTTCGATTTTAAAATTAAAGGCCATCGGAAATCCCGACAGTAATTTAGAATCAAACTGTATTTTCCGCCTCTTAATGCAGGAGTATCTGATAACATAAAGAAATTCTATTCCTTACTAATTAGGTCCTATGTTGCCTTGAGGAAAGCCTTAATGAAAGCCGAAATAGTGACACACCTCCATTTTCTTTTTTCGCGATACAGAGATGGTTAGGAAAAGAAATATTTTAAAAAACCACTTTCATCATCATATGTTATAGGCCTATAGCGTTGATTGACACCTGAAGATAATAAGGAACAAATAGGTGAAAGTTTGATTGGATGCGATATTTCCTTAGTGAGGATAGCAGGGATTCAAACCGGTGATCTCTCCAATACATGTCCTTACCCCACTAGCTGCCTGCCTTTGACAACGGGACTATTGCCACTGCAAGCTTCTGTAGAGGACACAGAATAAGGATATCTCCCTGAGGTTAAAGTGCACAAAGGTCAATGAGCAGTTGCTACCCTCTTAAGAGACAGTTCACGTGAGAAACCTTGTAAGACGGAAGCTGTGTCCAATTTACATCTAATCACTGTAATTTATTAGAAGACATTAAGACTGTACACTGGACCAAATTAGTATGACAAGCGTGTGTTATGTTACCAGCTAAACTAGCTGGTACTGAGCACGTTGCCACAGTAGTGACGAGTGACTTCTGGTAAGGAGGTACACGGTTTGAATCTTGGACATTCTCATCTATATTTCTCCTATACCGCAACGAGGGGAATTATGGGATAAATTTTTATATATCTCTACTGATTATTTCGCTTATACGTTCGTGAACTTGAAACCAAATTATTAGATGATGAATAGTTTCTACGTTTGAAACGGCGTCGTTTCACAGCCTTGAGTCAATTAAGACGGGTTTGAATGGATGAAAATTTGTAGATGTAAAAGCTTTTATATTATTAAGAAGGATTTAAAATATAAATAAATAAAATAAATAACGAAGTCCAATATATGCATTCATAATAATTCATTCTCCTTATAAACGCCTATCGTGTATACGTGAGTACATTGCGAGCCTACGTGTTTCATATCTGAAATTAGTCCTTGTTTCTGTAGTAATTGGCGGATAGGTATCCCTTAATACAAGATTTCTGAAGAAAAAAACTTGCGCTATCCTTGTAACAGGCCGCGAAGGCCCATAGGGTTGTGAGACGTTGAGGGTCCCACACTATCTAGACAATCGGCTCAAAGATGGCGGCAAGGTTGTCAGATTTGCGCGCCAGCCGCACTTTACTCCGCAGGAAAATTATTTACTTAATTCCTGGTACTCATATCTGTTAGAGGATGAGTCGACCCCAGGACCATAGTGCGGCTGGAAGGATTAGGTAAATTGAAAAAAACCAATGACCTCATCGGGAACTGAACCCGCGACCTTCCGGCTTGTATCTGAAGAAGTAATTTTAATTTATATTGGTCCAATATTTTTTAAAGTCGACTTAATTTGAGATTCAGATCTAATTATAAAACACTCTTACGAAATATTGCTAGACTTGCATACCGAAATTAAAATTTCCAAGAGCTTTGTTATAAGGAAACAATAAAAATGTTGAAAAATATTCGAAAGTTGAAAAAGTAAAAAAAAAAACTACGTATCAAATTTGTGAAATGTTTAAAGCTAATAAGATTTGTAAAACTATGGTCAAATATGATATTTGAACTTTTTTGAAGATTTAAAAAATTGTCAGAATTTTTACTAAATTGCCAACATTTCTAAATCTTTTACAAACTTTCAAAATCACTTTCAAATGAGTTTATTTATATTTACCAAAGGAAGAACAAAGGAAATCGAAAAGACCAACATATAAATAATACAACCATATTAATATCAGTTTGTTACGAAGGCTCCGTCCTTTCAGGCCTTACAAAAACACAAATAATGGTTCTTTTAGGGTACCACGGATGGAGGAAAATAAGTGAATCTTTTCGTGGGAGTAAGAGGGCCTGGGCATAAAGCTGGCCGCTCACATTCATGTTATGTCATGCTTCCATGTAGTGCAGTTATGCCTCCTGCCCCCTAGCGGTAGGACTGAGAAAGAGACCGCTTTCATTTTTCCTCTACCTTCAGGCAAATTCATACTGAACTCTTCATTCATTATGAATACGACTTTCAGGCATGCGCGATTTCATTGTTTCGTTAACCTGTTTTCCTCTTCTTATTAAAGGTAAATTTAAAGTTGTTCCTGTGCTTAACTAATTAAGCTCTACGCCATGAAGGCGTATGGGGGAGTGGATGTATAGATCCATATTTACTTGACCTCGGCACTAGCTGGAGATGAGTGGTTAGCTTCACTCCCTTGCCGTTTTATCCTCGGGGAAGAGCCCCCGGTACCCATTGGGTAGGAGGTTGAGTGGACCCCAGAAAGAAGAGAAAATTCTTGTCCCTATTGGGACTCGAACTCCGACCCCTCGGTCGTCCTGCCCGTAGCCAGTCGCTATATCGACTGAGCTATCCAGGCTCTCACTCTTCTTATTAACTCAATCTAAGTTTCATGAAAAGATCGATTGCATTCAGGAGGTCAGACCAGATCAATAAGAACCATAATTGGCTATGCATATTCCGCAAAATCTCGCAAGCAAAACTCAAACATTTCATTCCGTAAAAAGCAACACAGGTCTGTAACATTCCTTGGCCACCCCGCCAGTAATTAGCTGTCTTTTCTGTTGACTTGAGCAGAGGTTTCCAGTTTATTATAAGGCTCCAGCAACGCCCTCCTAACAAGCAAACAAGTACTAATGTCACCACACATGAGCCCACCCCCCACAAGTCACGGCGCATCCCCTCCTAGTCAGTTTTTGCTGCTAGTGAGCCCAAACAGAGGTGAAAACTATCCTATCGCACCAGCACTGCCTCGTGATTGGCACGGCTGACATTGATGGACGGTGTAACCATGACAACGTGTCTACGATCGGCCAATCAGGGAGGAGTCTAGTAACAAAGATTTCCCCCACCGCTGCCGCGCACTGGAAGGGTGAGAGACTGCTTCTCGTATAGGAGCGCGCTGCCGTGCGAGAGGAGGAGGGGTTTCTGTGTGTATGTGTGAGTTGCTAGTGATGATGTTGATTAGGGCGACAGTGACACTACGTGTCTTGATAAGTCGTGACACGGATAGGCCATGATGACGATTTACTAGGCAGTGGATGCGTGGCGGACAAGACATTGGTCCCGCCAGCCACCAGGAGGCTGGCTCTCCCGTGGTCGCGGTGGATCCTAGGCAGCAGACACCGTCACCGACACCCCATCTGCACCACCACCTCCACGAAGAGGACGAGTTTCCCGGTCAGAATCGCATGGTGGCCCATGCAATGGCTCTCGGACTCGGTGGCCTGAGCGCCGTCCATCCGCAGGGACTGGGTCCGTCCTCCGCGGCGGCGGCAGCAGCGGTGGTGGCTGGGGTCAACTCTGTGGCGGCTTTGGCGGCGGCGTCCGGGGGCGGTGCGCCGGCAGTAGTCGTCCCGCCGCCCCCACCCCTAATACCTAGCCCGATGTTCGCATTACCGACGCTGAATTTCACAGTTTCGCAAGTGGCCGCCGTGTGCGAAACACTGGAAGAAAGTGGTGACATCGAGAGGCTCGCCCGCTTCCTCTGGTCCTTGCCTGTGGCCCACCCCAACATCTCAGAACTGAACAAAAACGAGGCTGTGTTGCGGGCGAGGGCCATCGTCTCCTTCCATAGCGGCAATTACAGAGACATGTACACAATATTAGAGCACCATAAGTTCACTAAGGAATCTCACGGCAGGTTACAAGCGATGTGGTTAGAGGCGCATTACCAGGAGGCAGAGAAACTCAGAGGACGTCCTTTAGGGCCAGTGGATAAGTACAGAGTTCGTAAGAAGTTCCCGCTACCCAGAACGATCTGGGATGGCGAACAGAAGACACATTGCTTCAAGGAGAGGACCAGGAGTCTCCTGAGGGAGTGGTACCTCCAGGACCCGTATCCTAACCCCACGAAGAAGCGGGAACTGGCACAGGCGACGGGACTCACACCAACTCAGGTCGGAAACTGGTTCAAGAACCGACGGCAGAGAGACCGCGCGGCCGCCGCTAAAAACAGGTGAGTGGCAACTATATCACCTTATCTTAGAATAATAGTGTCAGGCCATTTGGAACGCAAAGAAACGACGTTAAATAAGTAGCATTAAACAGACAGAATGAAGGGAAAGTTGTTATTTTGTTAACGGTTGTTTCGAATCGTCATTTTATTTATTATATTACGCGTTGAAGAGTTTTGTGAAAAACATAAACTTAAAAACGTCTGGAACTTATTTGTGATTGAAATTACGGTAAACGAATCTCAAGTTTCAGTACTTATTTACACGCACAGATCATATACATTTTATATTTTACCGGGCATTGCAGTGCAAGGACATTTCAGACTTCCCAGAACAGAATAGTATGTCTGCAGAAAAACGTAAGTTAAAACCAATTTGCCGTCTGTGATCGTATAATTTATTTTAAAACTGCAACTTATGTCTTGTGATGTGCTGTCTATTTCTTCGTCTATTTTGTCAGTCCAACGACAATCGTTCTATCAGGTGTCGGACCTAGTTAAGTCCCTGTCTTTAAGTAATCACGAAAATGATAGAAAATATTCCATTCCATGAATAACTTCTGGTACATAGCTTATCTTGTATTGAAACAATCTTACTTTTTAATTACTTTCATACACTTAAACAAATTGGAGGAACACCGTTCAACTACGCTCACTTAGTAACGTACATTTGTACGAACCCGTTCGTACGTGTCTGTGATACATAGGCCTATATACACGTCAGCGGGGCCTCCCCGTCTATGTGCTTCTATATAATGTGATGTAACAAACAAAAGTGGATCTCTTTAACTTACTGCGAAGTCTGGGTTCTCGGTTTTTAAGTAGGAAAATAGGCATGATAAAGATCTGTTGATAGTAACTAGTACGATAAATATTAATTTTCAAATAGACTTACACCTAGCGCCGTATATTCAAACATTCCTCAAGTATGCTTTTATTATGGGTGTAAGCCCATACTATAGGCCTATTAGTCTATTCTTATAGTTGACTAAGAACAGGACATCAGAATAAAAACTGGAAATGCTGATTGACGCCATGTTCAACTTTAATAATTTACGGTTTTTTAGTTGATTCCTGTTTTCTACGTAGGAGGCCGTAAATCTCTTTAAATTGTAAATTCAAAGTGTCCCCTTGAAATGAAGTGCTAATCTTTTAATTAATATTAGTAAAATTTGTGTCTGCATGTAACTTGCTAGTTTAAATTGTTAAGCGCTGTCTTTTCTTGTACAAATTAGCAATCCTATTTTATGGTGTAGCAATGAACTTTTGCGGACAGACAAACCTATACAGACCTATATTTTAATATTTTAGTATGTCGAACATAGAGTTTATTCCATGCGCTGCGTTGCTTATGTGAACTGCACTTAATGCGAGTGAGCATGATGGAGCGAGCGGGTAGCATTTTTAATGTTACTCTATTTGTTGCCTGGAAAGAAATGCAGTGTGTTGCTTTGAACGACCGGTGTTGACATTTTATTGCTGCAAGTCCAGCCACTGAGCGAGTGTGATCAGTTGAGTATCTCACAATTATTCAAGTTCACTTGTGAGCCCATTCCGCTTTCAAAANGCTCAGTCGGTATAGCGACTGGCTACGAACTGGACGGCCGAGGGATTGGAGTTCGAGTCCCGGTAGAATTAAGAATTTTCCCTTCTTTACGTCGTCCAGACCGGCTCTGGAGCCCATCCAACCTCCTATGCAATTGGTACCGGGGGCTCTTTCCCCCGGGGTAAAGCGGTCGAGGCCTGAAGCTGACCACTAGTCTCCGGCTAGTGCCGAGGTCAAGAAATATGGATCTATACATTCACTTCCCCATACGCTTTCATGGCCTAGTGTTCAATTAGTTAAGCACGGGGACAACTTCACCTTATAATAATAATAATAATAATGATGATGAAAAAGTAAAGTTGTCCTGCTTAATTAAGCACCACGTTATGAAGGCATATGGGGTTCTGGATGTACAGTTCCGCGCATTCTTAACCTCGGTACTAGATGTTGAGGTGAGTGGTCAGTTTCACACCCCGGCCGCTTTACCCCAGGTGAAAGAGGCCCCCCGATATCCAGTTTGTCGGATGTGCCTCAAATGCCGCGTGGACGCTACGAAGAAGAGAAAAACACGTTGCTTCTGCCGTGAATCGAACCCCATTTTCTCGGTCGTACAACCCGTACACTACTGACGGTATCGACTGAGTTTTCACTACTATTACTACTACTACTACTACTACTAATAATAATAATAATTCAATTCAATTCAATTCTTTTCAATTCTTGGTTTTATTTACGTGCTGTACTCAACAGCTGGTAGCCAATTACAGAGTCAGCACGAGGACACAATATACAGAGAGATTGATGAAAATAGTACAAAAATTCAATTGCAAATATGCACAATTGAAAGAACATAATTAGATGTTAGAGACGAAACCAAGCAGTGTCTAAGTAAAACATATGTCAAAGGTACTACAGAAGTAAATATATTAATGAAGAAGTGACAACAAGTGTCATGCAAACAGTAACATGAACAAATTAAATAGACACATTTTTTAATAATAATTACAATAATAATAAATATAAGAATAATAATAAGAGAAATTAATTATATTTTAGGACTGAGAAATGAGATGTTTAGATAATTAATTGAGAAATAAATCTGATGCAACTATAAGAACAATTAAATAGTTAGATTTTTTAAACTTATTTTAGAATTACTAAAAATGTCTAAAGAATTACACACTAAATTAGCAGCAGAGACACATCTGGCTGACGGGCAGTGACTAGAGGAGCAGCAGAACAGGGAAAAATTACGGATGTTCCGAGAGGGAGCTCGAATACCAACTGTTTCTAGGACCGAAGGACAGTTTTTGTCACCTTTAAAAACACATATTAGGAACAAGGCGTCTATGTGGCGACGCCTAGTGTGGAGTGATCGCAGATTTAACATATCAAGCATATTGATGTAATGATACTCCGTGTCGTGAAAAAATCGGTTGTGGCAAAGTGCTGCGAATTTTCTTTGTATACGCTCAAGTTTATTAGAGTCAGTGTTGGTCACAGAGTTCCAAACCACAGAAGCGTACTCTAATTTAGATCTGACAAGGGCAGAATATAACGTCATTAGACTGTCTAAGGTGGAAAATGAG
>NW_019729223.1:184379-185850 GCF_002891405.2 Cryptotermes secundus
AGACCGGCTCTGGAGCCCATCCAACCTCCTATGCAATTGGTACCGGGGGCTCTTTCCCCCGGGGTAAAGCGGTCGAGGCCTGAAGCTGACCACTAGTCTCCGGCTAGTGCCGAGGTCAAGAAATATGGATCTATACATTCAGTTCCCCATACGCTTTCATGGCCTAGTGTTCAATTAGTTAAGCACGGGGACAACTTCACCTTATAATAATAATAATAATAATGATGATGAAAAAGTAAAGTTGTCCTGCTTAATTAAGCACCACGTTATGAAGGCATATGGGGTTCTGGATGTACAGTTCCGCGCATTCTTAACCTCGGTACTAGATGTTGAGGTGAGTGGTCAGTTTCACACCCCGGCCGCTTTACCCCAGGTGAAAGAGGCCCCCCGATATCCAGTTTGTCGGATGTGCCTCAAATGCCGCGTGGACGCTACGAAGAAGAGAAAAACACGTTGCTTCTGCCGTGAATCGAACCCCATTTTCTCGGTCGTACAACCCGTACACTACTGACGGTATCGACTGAGTTTTCACTACTATTACTACTACTACTACTACTACTAATAATAATAATAATTCAATTCAATTCAATTCTTTTCAATTCTTGGTTTTATTTACGTGCTGTACTCAACAGCTGGTAGCCAATTACAGAGTCAGCACGAGGACACAATATACAGAGAGATTGATGAAAATAGTACAAAAATTCAATTGCAAATATGCACAATTGAAAGAACATAATTAGATGTTAGAGACGAAACCAAGCAGTGTCTAAGTAAAACATATGTCAAAGGTACTACAGAAGTAAATATATTAATGAAGAAGTGACAACAAGTGTCATGCAAACAGTAACATGAACAAATTAAATAGACACATTTTTTAATAATAATTACAATAATAATAAATATAAGAATAATAATAAGAGAAATTAATTATATTTTAGGACTGAGAAATGAGATGTTTAGATAATTAATTGAGAAATAAATCTGATGCAACTATAAGAACAATTAAATAGTTAGATTTTTTAAACTTATTTTAGAATTACTAAAAATGTCTAAAGAATTACACACTAAATTAGCAGCAGAGACACATCTGGCTGACGGGCAGTGACTAGAGGAGCAGCAGAACAGGGAAAAATTACGGATGTTCCGAGAGGGAGCTCGAATACCAACTGTTTCTAGGACCGAAGGACAGTTTTTGTCACCTTTAAAAACACATATTAGGAACAAGGCGTCTATGTGGCGACGCCTAGTGTGGAGTGATCGCAGATTTAACATATCAAGCATATTGATGTAATGATACTCCGTGTCGTGAAAAAATCGGTTGTGGCAAAGTGCTGCGAATTTTCTTTGTATACGCTCAAGTTTATTAGAGTCAGTGTTGGTCACAGAGTTCCAAACCACAGAAGCGTACTCTAATTTAGATCTGACAAGGGCAGAATATAACGTCATTAGACTGTCTAAGGTGGAAAATGAG
>NW_019729223.1:186450-191353 GCF_002891405.2 Cryptotermes secundus
CAGCACAGTGGCCAATTACAAAGTTAGCACGAGTACATAGAAATAAATAAAAATAATTAAAGAGACGGATATAATAATAATAATAATAATAAACTCTGAAGTAGTTGGGCCGTTAGTTGGGTTGTTCGGCTTCCCTTCCCCAATAGGCTTACTTTAGACAAATAGTCCTTCATGTTACTATTCCAGTCCCCTTGTAAAATTCAAGCCTATTTGTTGGATTTGGAAAACCTGGTTACTTTCTGTTAACATTCTATATTAATTGTCTTAACGAAACAATATGTTGGTCAACGCAGATTTGATCTTTAATCCTTTCAAACGTTAATATTATTTTAATATTTTTCCGTATGAATTTTTCTGTCCATCTCATGAATGAGTACAGTCTGTAGGCCCTAATATGCGTAGGCTAATAAGTCATAGTCACATTGCTTCCCCTAACATATGCCGCTGTTCCATTTGTTAATCACGCTGGAATGCAAATAGGGGCAGGTCTGCCTATAGGCTTAAGCCGTTCACACGGTCTACATGCAGACCATAGTTCTGATTAATGACAACGTAATTAACCATACAGACACGTATTGTTGTTTACGAAGGGCCGATGAAACATACAATGCGAAGCTTTATATTATTATAATAATAATAATATTGAGAAAGGGGTAAAAATGTTTCGTACCTTTAGGATCTCTTATGTATTAATAGGCCTACTGCCACACAATTAATTTTGTAATTTCACACGCCACAATTTGATGCAATACTTATGGAGATACTGCCAATATGTGTGCAGCCGGAAGCGGTTATTAAGGCGCACGGAAGATCTCCTGGAGAGACAAAGTAAATCATCCGGCAACTCGTAGTCAGAACAAGCAGCGTCCGTCTGTCACGGGATTTCGCCTATCCCAAACGCGACTCCTCCACTAGACTGGCAGGAAAACCATGCAAATACAATAGTAAGTTCGAAATTGGTATTATATTGGCTCCTGTTATTAATTCAATGTATATGTAATAGACTTACAAGTATAGAACTCTGCGTAGCTCTCTATGATTTATTCTTATAATAAATATTTTAGAAGCTTTCGAAATAGCAGTTCTCGTCAAAAACCTTAGAGAATTTAATATCTTCTATACTTAATTTTCACGTAATAAGTGTCCTTCTGTCTGCTGCGCTTTATCTGCAAAAGGAATAGGCAACAAAGTCGGTGTATATGACAGTATTTTCTTTAATGTCAACCTTCGACTAATTTGATTAATAGGCATTTATATTATTTTGTAACATTCAGTATTTTTACGAAATTTACTTGTTCTGCATCTACTGTGCGGGAGAATATATTACATATACGTACCTGCCTGACATCTGTGTATTGTTTTATTCGATTTTTATTTGTTTTATTGCGTGAACACTCTAACTTGCGCTCGTAGATGCTGAGTTAAATTAATAAATTTAATAATAAATTAATAAAAAAAATTTGCTTCTTTTACGTATGAAAATTAAAAATATATGTTACGTTCCTTCAAAACAGACTACACGAAGCGACGGAGAAGCTGTTAAGCTTGTTAAAAATTCGAATTTCAATAAAAGTATCGGCAAATGTAGACACCTTAAGCACAGCCAGGAACTTTGATTTTAAAATAATATTTCATTCGTGAAATTAAAAAAAAAAAAGAATTTGGTGTAGGATTGTGAGATTCAACTGATGTATGAACAAGTTAAATTAACAGTTATAGAATTTACTAATAGAAAGCATGAGGAAATAGAATGACTTATTCATTACTTGATGATGATGATGATGATGACCAATTGAAATTAAAGGGTCGGATAAAGGTAAGTAATCGTTGTGTAGGTCGATGCTAAATTTATTAAGCATCCTTTTATTGAAAAAAACAAAAATCATTCAGAAAGTTTCTGGTTACGTTTAATTTGAAAAGGTAAGGAGTCCATTTACTCATTAATTAATTAATTTATAGTTTATTTAACTATGCTGTCGGTAATTCTGTGGGTGAAGAGTGAAAATTAAAATAAATGTGGAAAAAGCAGTCGAGGATTTATTTAAATTACTCTCTCGGGATTATCGTGGTGAGACTGAAAAAAAATCTCGCTCAGGATTATCGGTGTTCCGGTCGAGATTCGAACTGGGCACCTTTTGGCTACAGCTCAGAAAGACTGCCGCTTGAGCAAACTTGTTCAGTTGGAACTTTCATTATAGACCTATTTCATTCCGGTCGACGAAATATTTCCTAGAAAACGGCGTATTTTTTCCTCCAAGTAGAGGATGTTTCGATATGTTTTCGGTTAAACATAATTTATGACCTATGAAATGGTTAAAATATTAAATTAAGTGTCATCCTCTTTTTTATTATATTCAAAATATGGCACATAACGCAAATAAAGTCTAAGGGTTTCTCGCGACTTGTACTGTCGTTGCACAGGTCCGGCCCACTTCTATCATTTACACACGTTTTCTCGAAAGGGATTTGTTAGCGTTGCTAGTAAAACACTTCAAGTCTTAAATCCATGATTGAACTAGGCACACGCCCAAAGTTCCCGAAATAGAACTTCAATCTACAAGCCACTTAACAGAACCCACTTACCCACAGCCTCACAGTACGCTTCAGTAAAACAAATATTATTATAAGAAGTATTTAAGAAGTCTGTGTTAAATGTTAAGCTGAAGGATCCAGAGGCACAAGTTCTTTAGCTTCTTCTGTGCCCTATACATGATAATAAATGTTCATATTATTAAATATTGAATACATTTAGATTAAGGCTAAAGATTTAGTAGCTACCGTTTTGAAATAATTCGCCCTGAAAGGCAGTCAAACCTATTCTTATTTCTAGTCCTCCCTTTGTTTGTTCAGCCGAAGTCCTGTAACCAAGTAAATTGATTTCCAAAATATTACGACATGGCGGCTGAAAGCCGGAGCGGACGTTCATTGCCGAGCAACGGAAATAGGCCGTGGAGGCCCATAGGGATATGAGACGTCGAGGCTTCCACATTTTCCAGACAATCGGCTCACAGATGGCTGTGAAGTTATCAGCCTTACATGCCAGTCACTCTTTACCCCCAGAAAAATCCCTGATACTTATTTCTGTTAGAGACTGAGTCGACCTCAGGGCCATAGTGAGGCTGGAAGAATTAGGTCAATTGAAGAATCCAATGATATCTTCGGGAATCGAACCCGTGACCTTCCGGCTTGTAACATAGTGCTTCAACCAACTATTCTATCGCTCTCCATTCCTTGGGTCTGTAAAGTTTCATTTTGGAAACTGGAAGGACCAAGTGAAGAAGTTATCAGCAAGGAAGTTGATTGGAACAGCCAAGCTAACACATAACAAATGCTAAATGAAACGAAAAGCATATCCTCCACTGACATATGAAGGCGCATGGGACAGTGGGAGTATAAATCCATGTTTTCTTGACCTTGTCACTAGTTGAGGATGTGGGGTCAGCTTCACCCCCGGTCCCTTGTACCCATCGGATAGGAGGCTGGGCGGGCCCCAGAGCCGGTCTGGGCGGTGTGGAGAAGAGGAAATTCTTGCCCCTAAAGGGACACAAAGTCCGGTCCCTCTTGTCTTCCAGCTTGTAGCCAGTAGTAATACACATAAATAATTTATTATTATTATTATTATTATTATTATTCCGCAACTGTGATCTTCCGTTCATTCAGTGTCGTTATATGAGAGGCTCTTGTCCAGAAGAACGCTTGTCCTGTTTTATAAGTACATATATTTGGGCTCTTCCTTTTTAAATGAATTAAAAAATAACATTATTTTGTAGATGTAGAAAAACAAAATATTTTAGGATTAACGTTCATTATGTTTCACAATTAAAAGATAACTTAATATGATTAATGTGTTTAACCTTAAGTGAGAATTGTTTTCTAATCCGTTAAACTGCCAATATTTTATGATATTTATATCTAATTCGGCAACAAAATTTTGTGCTTTTAAAGGTCTAAACCTAACAGCATGTGCAGATTATGCATAAATACCTCAATGACTGCTCATGCCCATGCTTTCCTCCGTTATTATTACAAATTTTCTTTTCCAATTCCCTTCGAATGCCAATCCCTGCGTTGCGTAAATAGGAAGCACGTCTTAAATATATTTCTGCGTGTGCCAAATTATGCGCATATTGTTATAGGCATATTACTAGGTAAAATTTCCCCAAGTTTAATTTATTAAGAACTCTGCCATATAAACTTCTTTACCCGGCACTAGAGGAGCAGAGATTGCGCAGTCGATAAAGCAACTGGCTGGATGAGCGAGGGGTCAGAGTTCGAGTCCCGGTGGGGGTAAGAATTTTCACTTCTACACGTCGTCCAGACCGGCTCTGGGGTCCACAAAACCTCCAATCCAATGGATACCGAGGGCCTTTTCCACCGGGGTTAGAGCGGCCTGGGCGTAAAGTTAACAACTCACCTCCAGCTGCTGCTGAGGTCAAGCAAATGTGGATCTATACGTCCACTTCCCCATACGCCTTCATGGCGTAGTGTTTAATTAGTTAAACACGTGAATAATTTTACCTTACCTGGGCTCCAGAGTCTACCTGGACGCGGCGAAGAGAAGGTAAATATCTTGCTCCTGTCGTAAATCGAACCCTAATTCCTCGGTCGTTCAACCCGTAGCTTGTTTCTATACCGACTATTAGTATCTATACATCTATGGTTCTATGCATCTTGGCCAGTCGGTAGGACTCCTTTGACAAGGGATCAGCCCGTCGCAAGGTCGCTACTTACAAACTGAACAACACAAAGACAGAATAAACGCCTCGAGTTGGATTCGAACCCACGATCCCAGCGTTCGAACGAGCGAAGACAATTCGTGCCTTAGACCCCGCGGCCACTGTGATCGGCCCATTACTAGACCATGACAAATCAGTCCATATTTTTTGTGATAGTTCTAATAAAT
>NW_019729223.1:191506-194993 GCF_002891405.2 Cryptotermes secundus
GAACTCAAACAATGCAAGGAAAGTCCACGTGTAGTTCAACTTACACTCTCGTACATACATAACTTACTCTCTAAAAAAAAGGATGAAGAATATGAACTCGTTTATAAGTTCAGTTTTAACTGTTTTAATATTTCTGTCATATTTTAATATGGTTCATTTTCCCTACATGTTCTTACCAGCTATATTAAAATATGATTATGTTATTTTCTAGTTTAATTTATTATTTTCATTACATGTTAAAAACCCTACAAGTTTCGACTTTATGAGAATGCTTTCAGGAGATGTAAAGGCAATTTTATGCATTACATATAGCAAAATAAAGGATTTAAATTATCTGAGATGAAAATTTCTTATAGAGAAAGTTAAAAATCAATATTACTTTAAAATTAATTCGCATGGCTAATACAGAATTGTAAAAATAAATATTTTCTAGAGACTACCAATAATTTTTAACACGGGTCAAACATTAATTTTAATTTGTTTAGAAATATTTATGGCTCAGATATTTTAAATCTCATGATCTGTAAAGTTTCCTTTCATGTGGTACAAGTCCTAAATGTGTCAGGGTTTAAACAACATGTACTCAACATAGGGAAATGAATTGCATCTAGTTCATGTATATACTTAGATTGTAACGTACGTCTTATTTCAGCATATGCCATTATTTGTACATAGAATTTTGTGCCAGCTTGTTAGCTACTGTATTATATTATTATCATTAAACTCCGTGGCCTGTAGCCCGCAAGCGAACTATACCGACCGATCGACCGCAACTTGTAGTGAAGTTAGTGCCAACTTTAGCGGATAGAGGATCCCCACGGCTGTTAAGCCGCTATTTCCTTGAAATAGCTCCTCAGTTATCCTCAGGAGGTTGAGTGAACCCCGTTCCAGACCAACTACTTATCAGAAAATCTAATAGCGCCGGGAATCGAACCCGGGACCTCTGAATCTGTAGGCAGGAGCTCTGACCACAAGACCACAGAGGCGGTCCCCGTTGCATACATTTATATATGTGGGTATACTGCTATTATTATTGTTAGTCTACCTCAGTTTTGTGAAAAATATTTACTTAAGTAAACATGCAGAGTCCATTTGCGTTAAAATATCGCATTGTCGCCATCTTTACTGTTGCTACCTTACAAAAACAATTTTTCATACATAATATACCGGAATGTTTATAATATATTCTTACACATATTTTAATAGGTGTAGCTACAATAAAAATTGACGGAGGAGTGGGAATTTAAAGAGAAAATAGCAATTGTATGTTCTAGCTATACTCTTCATGTTCACTCGTCACTGGATTATGATGCAAAAATCCTTAAATACCGAATAAGAATAAAATCCGCCTAACAGCTCAGGCGCTAGCGAAGCCCACGTACATAATACACACACATACATGCATATATACATTAATATTTGCATACATACACACATACACTACATACACACATACATGCATATATACATTAATATTTGCATACATACACACATACATTACACAAATACATACATACACTTACACCACATACACACATACATGCATATATACATTAATATTTGCATACATACACACATACATTACACAAATACATACATACACTTACACTACATACACACATACATGCATATATACATTAATATTTGCATACATACACACATACATTACACAAATACATACATACACTTACACTACATACACACATACATGCATATATACATTAATATTTGCATACATACACACATACATTACACAAATACATACATACACTTACACTACATACACACATACATGCATATATACATTAATATTTGCATACATACACACATACATTACACAAATACATACATACACTTACACTACATACACACATACATGCATATATACATTAATATTTGCATACATACACACATACATTACACAAATACATACATACACTTACACTACATACACACATACATGCATATATACATTAATATTTGCATACATACACACATACATTACACAAATACATACATACACTTACACTACATACACACATACATGCATATATACATTAATATTTGCATACATACACACATACATTACACAAATACATACATACACTTACACTACATACACACATACATGCATATATACATTAATATTTGCATACATACACACATACATTACACAAATACATACATACACTTACACTACATACACACATACATGCATATATACATTAATATTTGCATACATACACACATACATTACACAAATACATACATACACTTACACTACATACACACATACATGCATATATACATTAATATTTGCATACATACACACATATTTACGTAAATACATACATGCATACATACACAGGCAGAGAGCCGGCATACCAAAAACCAATTTTCGTATCCATAGAGAAAGAAAACGTGAAGATCCTTCAGAATCTCGAGATCAATCCTATTCGAGATCACAACATTTTCTCATATGACGTAGTTGAGAACGTAAAAGTTCTGGTCGGTCAGGATAACGAGTTTCGAATGCGATAAGAACTTCCGCTTGAGACACGCATGGAACTCCAGGGATGGAAGGCCAAAACCCGGATGAATACGGATGTGCAGTTCGGGATCCCATTTTACGAGCATGCGAGCTCCAGAAGCTTCTACATCAATCCAGCTATCTACTCTTCGGTCTTCCTATAGCTCTTTTTCACATTTGAGCATAAGAATACGATTTTAAGGGAGCTTGTTATTTCAGTCGGTCTAGGCCTATGATTTATCTTCAAATTAACAAATTTGTAACTGGTTTCAATGTAAATTACACGCTGCCGTAACTTCGCTCTCCCTTACTCGCTCCCTTTCGAATATCGCGTTTTCCACGCCTATGCGTCAAATTGTGTCGTGGAATCAAATTTGTCAGCAATGGGCTGCAACTGTCTGTCTCCGTCGTGGGTCGAGGGAACCACCTCAGGGGCCATAGCTGCTACAGTTCGGGTACGATATTCCACACCCTTCACGTCTACGGACCATTACAAGCAGTACAGCGATTCTGAAATCTGAGTTAAAATGCGGATTCTATGAGAATGTGGTTTCTATTCTGCAATGTGATGTCGTGTAGTCTGGTAAAAGTTCAGTGCGATTTTCAGAGGAACATATTGCCTCTGCAGCTACTTGCTTAGTTTTACTCTTCGAACTTGAATATGGAAGCGTTATGTTCCTCCGAAACGACATTGAACTTCAACCGGGCTATACGGGGTCACATTCCACATGAAGGAAATGTCCACAGTCACCGCTCTAAGGATCTGAGACCCAGTTCCTATCCAAAATATTACCATACTTTAAGGAGACAACTTACGTCGCATCTTAGGTCAGTACCTACAAATTCGTCCAGAATATATATATATATAGTTTATAGACTCTCTCTCTCTATATATATATATATATATATATATATATATATATATAATATAAACTATATATAAAAAAAAAAAATGTG